>NC_090646.1:73745660-74045660 GCF_040937935.1 Hyperolius riggenbachi | reverse complement strand
GTATATTTGGATTCAAATGTATGCAACTTGAAAGGGGACCAATCAGTTTAAACCAGGGCTGTGGAGTCGGTACAAAAATCCACCGACTCCGACTCCTCAGTTTAGGATTCCAGCGACTTCGACTCAGACTCCTCTAATTTGCATATTACAATCCTGTTGATTAAAAGTATTTGTCTCTTAACTGCCAACGCTTAGGAATTTTAAAAGACAACTGAAGTGATAAGGATATAGAGAGACTGCCATATTTATTCCCTTTAGTCATAGACTAAAACTAGTCCTTGTAAGAGGCACAGACTAACCAGCAAGCTCATGGTGACCCAGAACTCATTGGGGTGTGTAAGGGACTACAATGGTCCTAAAAGCCCCCTTACTAAGATGTTAAGAAAAACAAAAGTTTGCTTTCCTAAAACAGAAAGAATTTGCGATAATTCAGGTTGGAGTGAGCTCGAGATGTCTCCCAGAGCATCACTGCTGAATATATGCAAATTAACCATTGTACCCTTAGAAGCTAAACACACCTCCAGAACCGCTGGAATGCAAGGATGTGTGAGCTTGTTAATATGTACAGAGCCATAATAATCCAACATGCATACAGACTGTTTCGGATTGTTTGATCCTCATCAGTGCATGGCATGGATTAATTTGGCTCTATGGAGTAGGGCTTGTAAATCCGAGAGGCACAGACTAACCAGCAAGCTCATGGTGACCCAGAACTCATTGGGGTCTGTATGCATGTTGGATTATTATGGCTCTGTACATATTAACAAGCTGACACATCATTGCATTCCAGCGGTTCTGGAGGTGTGTTTAGCTTCTAAGGGTACAATGGTTAATTTGCATATATTCAGCAGTGGTGCCTGGGAGACATCTCGAGCTCACTCCAACCTGAATTATCGCAAATTCTTTCTGTTTTAGGAAAGCAAACTTTTGTAGTCCTTGTAAGAGTACTTGAAAAAGGTACAGGCCGGAACAAACAACATCTATCAGGCCCTAGGCAATGTAACTGTGGGTACATGTAAGAGCAGTGTTCTCCCCAGGCTCTTTTAGCTGGGTGCTCTACCCGGCTAGTTTTGGTGAGCACCCGGCTGTCATCGGCTCACCTCTTCCTCTGCTGCAAGCAGAAATGTGCAGAGAAGCACCGGCCCTGCATTCTTTCTACTCGCCCCACCCGGCTACTTTTTCATGCCACCCGGCTACTTTCATGCCACCCAGCTGGAAAAAAAACTGTGGGGAGAACACTGAAGAGTGATGTGCAGGTACTCTGCAGGAGAATGGGGGGGGGGGGAATTCTTCCTCTATTACACATTCTTCATGCACAATCTGAACCAGGTTTATGGGTGGTAGACAACTCCTCTGTGATCAATGTGCACAACATTCTCAGTGGATTCCCTGCAGCTCTGTGGAGAGTGCATATGTAGAGTATAGTACTACTGTGTAACAAAGTAAACCTGAGACAGATGAAATTAAAGTTTTATACATACGTGGGGCTTCCTCCAGGCCCTTCAGGCTAATCAGTCCCTCACTGTCCTCCTCCGCCACCTGGATCTTCTGCTATGAGTCCAGGTACTTGAGCCAGTCTGGCGTAGTACACATGCACACACTCCGCCCCAGGAGCGTACTACACCTGCACAGCCCTATTGCGCAGGTGCAGAACGCTCCTGGCTGTAGGAGCGGCATGTGGCTAGACTGCGCTGACTGGCTGAATTACCAGGACTCATAGCAGAAGATCCAGGTGGTGGAGGTGGACAGCGAGGGACTGATAAGCCTGAAGGGGGCTGGAGGAAGCCCCAGGTATGTATAAAACTTTTCTTTTCATCCTTCCCAGGTACCATTTAATTTGTAGTCACCAAACCAAATTTTAACAACATATCAAATTATTTGATTTCATGAGCAAAGAGAGTGCATACATTTGCATAAATCAGAATCAACGCAGAACGATTTCCATCTCATTGACCATCTCTATTAGTGACACGGCTACACATCAGGCTTTATTCTTACAGCATAGATGTTATTTAGTATATATAAAAGATTCCTGTGTACATACATACATACATATATATATATATATATATATATATATATATATATATATATATATATATATATATATATATATACATACACACACACACACACACACACACACACACACACACACACACACACACACACACACACACACACACACACACACACACACACACATATATATATATATACACACACACACACATATACATACACACACAGTCACAATCAGATATGTATATCTTACTTTAAAAATATGAGGACTGCTTTATTGAAGCAGCACAAGTAACTAATTTTTTGGTTTTGGTTTATTTCATTTTGTGGACTAAGCACAGCTATTACTGTATGTATAAATGATTTATGATGACTATTATCTGAGAAATAGAACATTTTATCATATTTTCTATTTTAATTACAGTTTAAATTAATTAGGAGTCGGAGTATTTTTTCCCGACTCCACAGCCCTGGTTTAAACATTGGTGGGATTTGATTGGTCCATTTTCAAGCAGCAAATATTTGCATACACATGTACGGTACATAATCCTGCATGAACTTGGAAATAATTACATCTTACTGAGCACGTCTAGTCAGACTCCAGCTGAGCTATTATGCAATCTGTCATACATACAGCCAGAACAATAATCATTTCTATTCTAAAGGTTTTACATATCATGACTACATAACCTGGTTCCTACCCGCATTATAATCAGGTAAATACAACCTTACATGAACAAAAACACATGACATAGTACACGATTATTATTAAATAAACATTCAAAATGCATTAGAAGTGTGTGAAGAATTAAGTACACGAAATGCATTTGATTAATTGATCAGCAAGTTTGACCAGCAGAAACTGAAGGCTGGGCTGTTTCCTGGTCTGAAGCATTCAGGTTTGTTCCAACACAATACCAAGGAGGAAAGACATCAGCAATAATCTTAGAGAAGCAATTGGGTTTATAACAATTTCCAAACTCCTTGATAAATAAAGATGATGAAAGGTTTCTACGTGTGAAGAATCTTATGCTGGATACACACCGTGCGTTTCCGCGTCAAATGCGTCCGTCGATACGATTATTTCCGAGCATTTCCGAACGAATTTCGATGATTTTTAGGTCGATTGCCATGTAAAGTATGGCAAATCGACCTAACGATCCATCAAAGCTTGAATCGGACATGTCGGAAATAATCGAATCAATGCGTATCGACGGACGCATCGAACGCGGAAACGCATGGTGTGTATCCAGCATAATTCAGACAATCTTCCTGGTAGAAAACCTTCCATACAATTCACCGCAAGGTCAGACTGTGCACAGCACAGAGAAATTGCAAAAACAAAACCCAAACCCTAAGGCTACGTTTCCACTATGACGGTGTGATTCTGCTGCGGAAAACGTGGATGTGGATTCGTATGAGTGAGTTTGCGGATTTTCGCGCGGAAACGCTTGCGGTTTGCAGTATGCCATTTTAACCATGTCAATGCCGATAAGCATGAACATTGTTTTTTTACGCAAAAACAAACGCGAAAACGCATGGAAAATCGCATGACGAAAACGCATGCTATTTTCCTATTAATTACATTACATGCTAATCGCAAACCAGCCTTGCAGTGTGCGGCGAATTCTGATGGCTCTACTGCGCAGATTTTTTCTGCACAGCACATCGCGCAGATTTTTGTGCTAGTGGAAACAGGCTCATTGACTATAAACTAGCTACGCGAATCTGCATGTAGATTCACTCTAGTGGAAACGGGACCTAAGAGCTACACCTCAGACTAACATGCTAAGAAAAAAAGTCTTTAAAAGTTCATTACACTATAACAAAAAAACAAAAAGTAATGAACAATTGTGGCTTGACGACAAAGAGCAGCGGGACATACTGTAAGTGAACAAAGTTTCAAACCACAAGACAATAATGCACAACACCACATTTGGTGAGATGATGAGCGAGGATTTAGGGCCTGTTTCCACTACTCGCAGATAGGATGCAGAATTGATGCAGAATGGACGCAGAAAAACTGACTCCAATGAATGCCTATGGGAAAATCTGCATCAGAAAAACTGTGTTTAGTGGAAACAGGCCTATAGGCATTCATTGGAGTTTTTCTGCATCCAATCTGGAATCAATGGAAACAGGCCCTTAGGTTTGTTTTACAGCCACAGAACCTGGACACCTTGCAGTCACCGAATCAACCATGAACTACTCTGTACCCAAACATGAGGCAATTTGTGGGACAGCTAAAACTCATTCAACAGGACAAAAAATTAAGATGTTGCAAATGGCCAAGTGAGAGTCCAGACCTCAACACAATTAAATGCTGTAGAGCTGTGCATAGATTAAATTCTTGCAAACCTCAAAGAATTTAAACAATGTTGCCAAGAAGAGTGAGCCAAAATTACTCCACAATGTGTAAGATTAGGAGTGGTCAATGAGATGTAAATTCAAACATATAACTACGTAGTGATAAATTGATAGTGGTTGTCATGACACTATAACGCAGCAAGTCAATATTTTTAAGATTTCAAAAATAAAATAAAATAGAGGACATTGCACAGATAAATGAATCAAGGACAATAGTGTAAAGAAGAAGACTTGGGCAGTGTGATTATTCACATCACCATCAAACGACAGTCTAAAATAAAACTATATGAGGCTAAGTTTCCACGTTTTGTGTTAGATTTTTCTATCAGAAAATTTGCATTGATTTGGCAAATAATGGTAGTAAATGGGGCAGTTTCATTCAATGCAAATTTTCATACTCGCAAAAACAAAAATCTGAGGTCTTGCATCATTTTTTTGGGACATTACGTACAATGCTTTGCATAGGTAATGCATAGCAATGCAAATTTTTGTGAAAATTTGCATTAATCTATGGTTACAGGAAGTTGTCAGCAGTCATGACTAAGCTGTTACTAGGCAGATTGTTATGACTAATGTGAATTTTCGTGTACAAAAATTCGCATAAAAACACATACAAATTTACAAGTGAATTTTGAGCAATCAGAAAAATCTAGTACGATTTTTTTGGCTGCAAAAATGTCATGCTACAGTGGAAACATAGGCTTATGCTGGGAAAACAAGATGAGATTTTTCTGTCGATTTACTGTCCGATCTTATTTCCGAGTTATTTTCTTATCTTTTCTTATCAATTTCCATTCACTTCTATGAGAAAGCGATCAGAAAATCGATTAAAAATAAGATCGAACATGTCGGAAATTATCTATCGAACCATCTATCTACCACAAAATCTAATGGTGTATTCCCAGCATAACACAATAAAAGAAATTCCATGACATACGGTACTTGGTGAGAAAGCAGACAGAGCAGCTAGGTTTAATGCATACTGACAGAGAGCGCTCAGATGCCGGGGAATCCAGATAAGGAATGTGCATGAATATTGATGAAGCACCAAGATGCTTTGCAGCAGCCCTAGAGGCGGAAGACATTGAAGGACACTCGCACTGGTAATGAGCATGGTGACTGCAGGTGAAAGATGACATCATCCCTCTGCACACAGCATTACCTCACCTCCTAATCCAGTGAGTCACCAGACTGGCAGAATGTGGGTAATACAGAGCATATTAAGGGATCTGGGACTGAGCAGCAGATACACACACACTGCTGCTGCTGCAGCCTCAGGGTCACACTCCAGCACACACATAATTAAGCTGCCTGACAGATAAGGATTAAGCCATGATGTGTATTTCCCTCTATAGAGCAACAATTCATCAGGGGGAGATAAGGATATTGCTAATCCTCATCAATCAGGTGACTATCTCAGCGCTTATCTGCTCTGATTTGATAAGAGGTTCTTTGCTTCTGCAAATTGCTTTTAATTTACCAAATAGCGTGACAATAAAAACATTTACCGGCAAAACAGAAGCAAGCAGTTTGCCCATCTTATCTTCACACGAGTAATTGTCACTCAAAATGATCTTTGTTGGTTGTTTCGGTTGACAGATTTAAAGGTGATCTAAACTAAAAAAACATTTAACGTGGTGGTACTATACTATACATCAGAGCTGCAGAGCTTTCCACCGCTTAAAATTGCATATCGCAGCCGTTTTGCCGATTGCTAAAGCACCACAATTTACAAGTAAATCATGGTGCGCATTTTCGACTACATCTTTTTGCAATTGCCAGTCAGCGCGAATGTCGCCGTGATCAAGCACCGTTCCCGATGGCTATAGCCTGCGCGACCGTAAATACAGTGCAACTGCACTTGCTGGTGGAAAACAGCCCTTATGGTGGACCAACTCATTATTAGAGGTCCTCACATTATTATGAGGGGCATTAAAGGATTACAATCTAAAGTGAGGGGACTGGGACACCTTAGGTGGGGGTTGTGCTGAAGGTACGTGACTGACAGAGGTAGGTAGGGAGTGCATTGGTGTGGGCAGGTGGGGTGGTGAATGGCCATATCGAAGAGGTGGCTATTGAGGGCTTGTTTGAGGTTATTGAAGGGGGGGGGGGGGCTATTGGGAGGTAGTTCCAGAAAGTGGGGAAGTTCTAGAAAAGTCCTGCAGTGTGAGTGAGAGTTGCGCTGGGCAGTCAGGTGAAGGTCATTGGAGGTGTAGCAGGGGCAGATCTTTAGAGGAGAAAAAAAAACACAACACATTTTTGGCAGTAATTATAGGGGCACAGGAGGACACAGTGGAGGCACAGGGGGGGGGGGGGGGGGGCTGGGCGTTTGCTAGAGGGAGACACTGGAGGGACAGGAGGACACTGGAGACAAGGTGGTACAGTGTTCTGACTTGCATACAAACTGAACTTAAGACCAGACTTACAGTCCCTATCTTTTTCGTTAACCGGGGACTACCTGAAATATATATAAAAGTAACTTAAAGAGAACCCGAGGTGAATTTGACAAATCATATTAGGACACAGAGGCAAGCGGTGTATACAATGACCAGCCTCTGTGTCCTTTCATTGCTCCACCAGCCTAACCCCCCCCCCCCCCCCAGTTCTGATGTCCCCCAATAACAGAAGAGCCAGGCTGGCTACACGCAGACTGTCACTAGCCTGCTATTTACCTCATGCTGCCACTCACTGCCGCTTCCCCGCCTGTGTCCCTTCCCTCGCCACCTCCGTAAGCTTCCTCCAATCGGCCTACAAAGGCGGGGAGGGAAGGGACAGAGGCGGGGAGCCGCGCTATACAGGAGATGAGAGAACGGGGGTGAGTGGCAGCATGAGGTGAATAACAAGCTAGTGATAATCTGCGTGTCGCTAGCCTGGTCATTGTATACAAAACTTGTTTCTGTGTCCTAATATGATTTGTCAAACCCACCCCGGTTCTTTTTAAGGCAGGGGACACACTTGACAGTTTTCGTTTGTGTTTTTTTTTGCACAGATAGGCCCGGTGCACACCAAAAACCGCTAGCAGATCCGCAAAATGCTAGCAGATTTTGAAACGCTTTTTCTTCTTTTTCTGTAGCGTTTCATCTAGCGTTTTGCGGTTTTGTGTAGCGGTTTTGGTGTAGTAGATTTCATATATTGTTACAGTAAAGCTGTTACTGAACAGCTACTGTAAAAAAAAAAAACCGCCTTGCAAACCGCTCTGAAGTGCTGTTTTTCAGAGCGGTTTGCGTTTTTCCTATACTTAACATTGAGGCAGAAACGCCTCCGCAATCCAAAATCTGCAGCAGCCCAGGAGTATGTGTTTCTGCAAAACGCCTCCCGCTCTGGTGTGAACCACCCCATTGAAACACATTACCTAAGCGTATCCGCGCCCGCAAGCGGATCGCAAACCGCAGCAGAACCGCTCTGGTGTGCACTAGGCCATACACAGAGAACTCCTGTTACTTAATGGACTACTTCACACTTAACCACTTCATGAAAAATGACGTACATTGTATTAATTGTATTTGTAGTCAATGCATCACCAGTTTGTTACTAAAATGTGGCACATGTGGTATCGTTTTAACCATGACGAGTTGTAGTATACATTTTGGTGCGTCTTACAGCTTGGACCCCCCGTCACATAAAAAATAGGTAGGGACAAACTCAATCAAAACATAAAAATTAATTTTCAAAATTATGATCAAACTTGGGAAAGTTTTAAGAAAACTACTAGAGACATATGTGGTAACATTTTAACCGGGATAAGTAGTAGAATACAGTTTAGACAGTTTTAGGGTTGAGGCCCATGTCTTGTGTATTCTTTTTAGTCACAAACAATCAAAAGCAATTACATTTTTGCATACTCTGTACCAAAATAAGAGACTTGTAAAATGATAACAAAGTTACAGAATATAAAAGAAAAAAAATATATTGTTACCTTAGGTACATGGCCTTTTAAATATGTATGCCATGGGGGGCGTGGCCGGAGCTCAGCGTGGATGGCAGCAGTGTGAAGAGCTCCTGATCCCAGCCAGCTACAGCGACATTTTACAGCATGCCAGACGGGGAAATTCAGTCCCAAACCCCAGCGGAAGAGGAGATGGAAGCCTCCAGCACCTCACAGCAGGATATCCAGCGTCCACAACGCATCCCCGACATGTTTAAGAGAAGAAGACCTGGGCCGCATGGAGAGCAAGAGGGCGCCGGCTCCTCCGGGACGCGTAAGTCCGCATTACCAGTACGCATGACGAACGCATCCCATAGCAACAAACAGGCGGCAAGCGTACAAAATTCCGCATCCAGCCGCGGAGGGGCCTCACAAATACCCACAAAGCAGGCATCCAATGTGGCCCTTCCCCGCAGTCCATCAGCCTCAGAGTCCTCAGAACAGGGGGTACCCTCCCCCACCTTTCTTAGCCCAGCCAAATCTAAACCCAGGCTGTCAGGCCCTGCAGACTCACAGGCAGAAGCTCTCTCCCTGCTCACAGCAGTCACAGGCCACAGCAGTGCATTTGCAGAGATCCCTGACTCCAACCAGCCAGTGGACCGTGCTTTTCTTAAGGATATGATGATTGCTTTGGAAACCTCCATGTCAAATAAGATATTGACTATAGCAAATTCCATGCAACAGTTTCATGATGATCTGGGAGCTCGTGTGTCACTTACTGAAGACAGTGTCTCCATGTTAATTGAGGAACACAATAAGACTGTCACTGAGCTTGAACGACATGACTCAGCTAATGAGGCTACGCAGCTGAAGATTGCTGACCTAGAGGACCGTAATCGCCGCTGTAATCTTAAATTCAGGGGTATCGATGAATCGATAAACAGCGCACAATTGAAAAGCTACTTAATAGAAATGGTTAGGTCAGCAGTACCTCAGTTTTCTAGCATTGAATACACAATCGAGCGGGCTCACAGACTGCCTAAGCCCGCCTTTCTACCTGAAAGGATCCCCAGAGATGCTATAGCATGCTTTCAGTTTTACCACGTTAAAGAAGCCTTTTCCTCTTACATGCGCCAGAATACGCAACTTCCGGCTCCATACAACAACATCAAAGTCTTCACAGACTTGTCGCAGTTCACTTTACAAAGGCGCAGATCCCTGGCTCCTCTAACAGCCTTTCTCAGAGAGCAACAGTTGCAGTATAAGTGGGGATTCCCCACTAAGCTTTTACTTTCCCGGGACGGCAAAATCCACGTCATAGCCACACTGGAGCAAGGAGTTTCTCTTTTGAACTCACTAGGCCTGCAAGTCACTCTCGCCCAATTGGAGAAATATCGTAAACAACCATTGAACAACGCTCCCCGATCTTGGCGCTCTAATACCTAAAATGGCAGGGAAACGGTCCTTCACCGCTGCACCACTTTAACTGTTCTTTACCCAATTTGGGTTTAGTGATACGGGTATTACCCCCCCTCTCAGTGTGGTCCGGGTTAAGCCACTGAGAGTTTCTGGGCCTACTAGTCGTGGGACAGTTAGGAGTGATTGCCCAGAGATTATGTTGATTTTATGTCTGTTTTATATGTTTGGTTTAAGTAGTTATGTTCCTGCAATCTTAGGATATTTGAATCTCTCTTTTCATTCCACAGGAGTCCTGTCTATTCAAAAAGACCAAGAGCCACTAAGTGTAAATGCTGTATTTTTTTATCGTTACAGTTTTCTCATGCCTAGAATGTTCAATATGATAACACATAATGTCCAGGGGTTAAATGAGCCAGTCAAACGTAGAAAAGCATTCCAACATTATCAGAGCCTGAAAGCCTCAGTCTTGTTTCTACAAGAGACACATTTTATTAACTCTAAACCACCCACTTTTTTGCACCGGGCATATAACAAGGCCTATTATGCCTCATTTTCCAAAAAAGCTAGAGGAGTTGCAATAGTGTTCCATAACTCAGTCTCATTCACACATATTGATTCTTTCATGGACCCGGAGGGCAGAATTTTAATCCTTAAAGGTATTCTGGAGGGTAAAGCTGTTACACTGATTGATTGTTATGCTCCCAATGCCTCTAAAACTGCCTTCTTACAACTTTTATCATCCCAACTGGATAGACTATCCTCAACGCACTTGATAGTTGCAGGAGACCTCAACGCGGTAGCTAACCCACTTCTGGATAGATCGGTTCAATCCCCTTTCGCACAAACTTTTCCAAGAAAACTTACTAGCTTCCTCTCTAGAAATAAAGTAATAGATATATGGAGAGCCCATAACATCGGCTGCAGGCAATATACCTTTTTTTCCTCACCCTCGCCAATCCTATGCCCGATTAGACTATATTTACTTGTCCCCAATAATTGCCTCCAACTCTACCTCCACGGATATTGTTACTTGTGGCTGGTCTGACCATCATATGGTTCAGTCCTCCTTGACTGGTTTCGGTATACCCTTCAATCCCGGCAACTGGAGACTTAACGACTCTCTTTTGGCTGAGGATTCAGATAGACAGGCTGTGGTGGGAGAGTTGGAGGAATATTTTGTATTTAACAATGAGGATAACACCTCCCCTATCCTAAGATGGGCAGCACATAAACCAGTTCTGAGAGGTATCTTTATGGCAAAAGCAGCACGGGCAAAGAAACTAAAATCACAAAGAATTCAGGTATTAACTGCCGAGCTAGATTTACTATATAAACGGCACTATGGCACAACAACTAGAGAAATTTTACATGAAATCAATCTGAAAAGAACCGAATTGAATTCTATACTAGATAACTCTCATGCTAAAGCGCTGAAGTTTTCCAAAGCAAAGTTCCTCCTACGAGGCAATAACCCTTCTACTCAATTTGCACGTAAATTAAACCAATACTATAAACCCCCACATGTCTATAAATTAAAAAGCCCTGGAGGCAGAGAGGAGGTACTACCTCCTAAAGTCTTAAAAATATTTGAGGACTATTATAAAAATTTGCTAGGAACCGAAATATCATCTAACAATATGGAACTTAAAGCATGGTTGGATACTCTACAGTTGCCCTCCCTCTCACCAGATCAGTTGCATACTCTTAATGCCCCGATCACTCCCATAGAAGTATCAGCATCAATTAAGCTGCTTAAATCCTCTACTGCCCCGGGCCCTGACGGGTTTTCACCCTTATATTATAAAAAATTTGCTGATACACTATTGCACCCTCTGACCTCTATGTTTAATGCTGTTCTCCAAGGTGAAAAACTCCCCCCAGATATGCTTTTGGCCAATATGACCCTGATTCCTAAACCGGACACTGATCACTCTACCCCGGCAGGATTCAGACCTATATCTATCCTTAACAATGATATCAAACTTTTTGCTAAAATCCTGGCTTCTAGATTAGGCTCAATGGTGCATGATCTCGTCGCTCCCACTCAAACTGGATTCATCCCAGGTAGGCAAGGCTCTGATAATGTTAGGCTAGCTGTTAACATATTACAGGATGCTGAACTTAAAAACTCTAGATTTATGATGTTGGGTTTAGACATTAGCAAGGCGTTCGATTCAGTGGGTTGGCAGTATCTGACCGCTGCTTTGGAAGGCTTTGGCCTAACTGGCCCTATAATTACAGCAGTTTCAGCATTGTATGACTCCCCATCTACAGTGATCCGCATCCCTGGCGCATCATCCGCTCCTGTTCAGCTCAAACGTGGTACCCGTCAGGGTTGCCCTCTCTCCCCATTGCTATTCGCTCTTGCTTTAGAGCCGCTGGCGGTGGCGATTAGACGACATCCTGACATCCATGGTTATGGAATTGACAACATCAAATTAACTCTGTATGCTGACGATGCTCTCCTGTTCTTGACTAGACTTATAACAACCATGCCCAATTTATTCCAAATATTGGACAAATTCGCAAAATTTTCTGGCCTTAAGGTAAATCTCGCTAAATCTACAGCCCTCCCGATTAATCTCTATCCACATACAATTAAATGGTTAGACTCTACTTACGGGTTCAAATGGAGTAAAACTAAATTTAAATACTTGGGAGTCTTTCTTACACCTAGCTATGGGGATTTATATGGAACTAACTTCTCACATGCAGTCAATAATATTACTCAACTCCTGAAAACATGGTCCTCATTTAAGGTTTCATGGCTAGGCAGATGTGTAGCATGTAAAATGATTATTCTCCCCAAATTGTTATATTTGTTTCGCATGCTCCCAATAACTATTACTAAAAAATCGATATCTAGCATACAGTCACAAATTAACAAGTTTATTTGGGACGGCAAACCAGCCAGAATTCGAGCACAAGTCCTGTACAGATCCCCTTTACAGGGTGGTATCGGTTTACCCAGCCTATGGCATTATTACTTAGCCTCTAAGCTCAGTCAAATCATAGATTGGGGAATAAATTCTAACCCCCCCACCTGGTACCAATTTGAATCTACCACAATCTTCCCATTCTACCTATCTACTTTGGTCACGGTTGTAACTAAAAGAGATACATCAACTCTTGCCGGCAAGAACAGGATTGTTTCGTCACTGACTAAGCTATGGATCTCGATTGCCTCATCATATAAGCTTATGACCTTTCCCTCCTCCAGGATCTCCATCTTTGGAAATCCTCGTTTTATTCCGGCTTTTAGGAACCCACAGTTGTTTTCCTGGTGGAGGGATAAGGGCCGCTCAACTGCCAATAAATTTTGGATTAGAGATGTTCCAGTTACCTTTAATATGCTCAGATTTAGTCAAGATGCCCCCCCAGAGGAGGTATTTCGCTTTTGTCAGATAAAACATTACTTCTCCTCCATCTTTTCTTCACCCCCAGAGTTTGAACCTTCACTGTTTGAGTCACTCTATTTTGGATCTTCACGACAAAAAGGATTAATCTCTTCTTTATATGCCCAGTTGATAGGTTGTGACAGTGAGAATAAATTGACATATATGAGAGCTTGGGAGCGCGACTTAGGAACTCAATTTGAGCCAACAGATTGGTCTTATATCCGGACCGCTGTCTCTGGTGTAGTCAAATCTAATATGGTCAAGGACACGGCACTCAAGATTTTATTTCGCTGGTATTACACCCCGGCAAAAATTCATAAAATATATCCCTCGGTCCCATCGACTTGTTTTAGAGTATGTGGATTGGAAGGAACGATACTGCATGTCTTCTGGGACTGCCCCAGAGCACAGCGGTTCTGGAACTCATGGAAAACCATGATTCGAGAGGTGTTTGGCTTTCCGGTTTCGTTATCCGCCTCCCAGGCCCTGTTGTATACTTTTAATGATGATGTGCCAGGTAGATTTAGACCTTTATATAGATACATGCTAATAGCCGCTCAGTGGTCAATAGCCTTCAAATGGAAAACCACAGAACTAGAGTTATCACTGGTTACCCAACGTCTGGACTTAATGATGATAATGGATCGGGTTTATTATTATAGCATTGAAAATATGGCAAGATTTGATCTCATTTGGGAATCCTGGAAAACATATAGGAGTTCTTAACTACCCTTGGACATATGTGTTCACTCACTATAGTATGATGTACAGGTTTGGATTTACTCAGGACTCTTGTAACCAAATACCTTATGCAGGAATGTATCTTGATAGCTCGTTCTTTCTTTTTATCCTGTTTTTATTTTTATGTATGTGGTTTTTTCCTTTTTTTTTTTTTAAGTTTTATGTATGTGTTAGAGGGAGCAATATAGTCTTACACCAAAAACAGGTAGGACAGACTGACCCCTGGGATCTCAGAAGGAGGTATCGGATACCCCATTTCCCAGGCCGGACGGCCCAACTATCTACATTATGTCCTCTAGATGCTCCCCCATAGTTTCTTGATGTTTAGTTGGTATGCTAATACCTTATGTTTTATCTGTTCTGCTTTCAAAAGCTTTGTATATTTGTTGATATGCTCAATAAAGCTTTTTAATACAATAAATATGTATGCCATGAGGGTATATTACTATAATTTTTGCAAATAAGGTCTTGTAATCATCGATGGTGTATAATGAGAAAGAAAAAAAAAAATAAAAGAATAGAAAGACACCTTTCTTTCCAAATACAATAATGTCACCATACATTGTGCTAGGAACAAAATCTAAATGTTTTAATAACCAGGATGAATAAGCAAATACAATTTTTTAACATATAGTTAGCACTGTTTATTGTAAAGCTATACTGAATGTAAATTGAGAAATGTTTTTTTTTCTATTTTTTCCCTTATTTTCCTTTTAAAATGCATAGAACATAAGGTAATTACTAAAGAAAATCACATTCTAAAAGTCTAATTTGTCCTGAAAAAATAAAAAATACATAGATCATTTAGGTGTGATAAGTAGTAGTACAGTTATTGGTGAATGAATGGGAGCAACGCCGATATGTGAAAGTTGCTCTCGTCCTTAAGTGGTTAAAGTAAACCAGAGACCGGCAACCCAAAGATTTTTTTAATTACCCAGGGCTTCTCCAGCCCCATAAGCACGGATGCGTCCCTTGCCGTCCTCTCCCGGTCTGCCGTTTAGCAGCAATCATCCCCGGAATCTGGCTCAGTCGCGTCAGTCCGGGTCTACTACGAATGGTCCACTCATGCGCAGAAGACCTTGACTGAGCCAGTTACAGGGGATGATTGCGGACGGAGGACGGCAAGGGACGCTTCCGTGCATATGGGGCTGGAGGGAGCCCCGGGTAAGTAAAAAAATCTTTGCATTTGCAGGTCTCTGGTACACTTTAATGCGATTTCAAACACAAAAAAAACTGGCATCCTGCAGGATAATTCTGCACATTTTGTCAATTTTCTCTATCAATTACATTAGCTGCTGTGAAAAAAATGCACACTTTTTCTTCATGCCAACACACATGGTGTGCAGAAAATGCATGAGAGTTCTGGATAAAAGAGTTTACAGTATGTATTTTGCAGTTGATTACCATTATGAAGCAATCTAAAGACAAAAAAAAAAAGTGTACATAAAATGCCCTAGTACAGGCATCTAGTAGGTAAATCTTGTTGCTGTTGAGGATTCCCTGCACATTGAGGACGAGTTTGGGGGGTCTATTGACTCGACATCACAACATTTTTCTTTTCTAACCTCCATAGTTCCCATCAACACTAAAATCACTCCCATTTCACAAGCATAGAAGCTGTTTCAGTAAACGATTTCTAGAGCGTTTTTAAATGAAGCAAAACACGAGCACAAACATATCACTGAGAGCTGTAAGTAGGTCATATCAGGTAATGAATTATGTATTTCTCACAGAACATGAAATGGTAATCATAGTTGCTAACAGGGCTGTGGAGTCAGAGTCCGAACAATTTTAGGTACCAGGCGTCAGATTCAATAAATTGAGGAGTTGGATATTTTTTGTACCAACACCACAGCCCTGGTAAGTATTAGGCTAAGGAGTCGGAGAGTCAGAGCAACTTTGGGTACCTGGAGCCAGAGTTGGTGGTTTCATAAACTGAGGAGTCGGATGATGTGTACTGACTCCACAGCCCTGGCTCCTAACTGTATGGCTTGTGGCATTTCCCTATTTGGCGGTGGGCCTTACCTCTGGTTTACTAAGGCTAGATGACACGAGGGAGCCCGAGCCAACATCCAGGTCCCACTGCTTCCTCCCATGATTCTCTGCATCCAGAGCAGCGATTCTTCCATCCAGCGTGCTGATAATGACCAAAGACCTGAGGGGAGAAGCAAGAGGCTTATTACTGTCAAGTAGACAATTAAAATCCTCAATATATAGTTTACAGTTTCCTTGCCACAGGAAGCATTGTAAACCTGCGTTGGAAGGATGTTCCGTTACCACAGCGGTGTTGGCTATAAATCTGTAAACTCCATAGTAAGGGTGCGTACACACATCCAATTTTGATTGGCCAAGCACTGATCAATTTTACCACCTCCATGTAGTACGAGAGCCTTCCTACACAATCAGTTCCTAGTATTCAGGTTCTGTTGGTCCTCATACTACATGTTAAGGGGGCCATACACTAGCCGACCAACCAATCGACCATCCAATTCGATTATTATAATCAAAGTGGATGAAAATTGGTGCTGCCAAGTGCATGCCCAACCGACAAAGCGACCAATTTCAGGACAGAAATTGGCCACACAGTCAATTGCGCATGTTGGAAAATGTCAGGTCAAAGTTGGCTGGTCGGGTGCGCAGTGGTACGGCGGCCGGATTGCGAACAATCGATGAGAAGACGAAACCTCCGCCGCCGCAATGTGTAAATGTATGTAGTGTAGTGCATTTATACATTACCTGTCCGGTGTCAGCCTCCATGCGGTTTCCGTCCATCTAGCCGGGTTCCGCATAAACACCGGCGGCGCTATGTCTGACGTCACGAAGGCGCTTGTCGGCTGACGTCAGACGCTATGCGCCGCTAGCGTGTATGCGGCTGTTACCCGGCGAGATGGACAGCGTTCGGAAGCTGCTACAGGACAGGTAATGTATAAATGCACACATTACATACATTTATTCATTTTGGGGGCAGCGGCGGGGCGGATGCGGCGGCTCAGTCGATTCCCTGATGATTTTGTGCTGAAATCGGACGTGAATCGGCCTGCAGTGTATGGGCAGATTCGACTAGAGATAAATTTGTCTCTCGGTTGAATCTGCCCATATTCATTCTTATGTATGGCCACCTTTAGTGGTAAAACTGGCCAGTCATTGACCAATAAAAATTGGATGTGTGTATGCACCGTAAAGGTGCCCATACATTGGAACGAATATGGGCAGATTCGAACAAGAGACAAATTTATCTCTAATCGAATCTGAATCTTAAGACTGACCATACACAGTAATAGTGCTCCAAACCGTATCAAAGCCCACAGATTGATATCATTTAAATTCTGGAAGGCATACCAAAGGCGTAGTCAGACATTATGGGGCCCCATAGCAGAATTTTGATGGGGCCATCAAACAAAGGCAATCTTGAGCAATGCCACCTGCTCCATCCTATGGGATATGAGTTGATGGGGCAGTGTACATTCCTATGCAATGTAGACTGCAAACAGTCTATGTAAAAAAAAAAAAAAAAAAAAAAAAAGCTATATAACTGAACATAAAAATATGAGACTCTTATCTGCTACTAATGTTCTATTCCCCGTCTGTACTACACATACAATTCATCATTTCAACCTTTTTTTTGCTGCAGGCTTTACAGCAAGTGTGTACACAATCATAACCTTACCAACAATCCAGGACTAAAACACCAAACATTTGGCTTTGGTTCTATAATGCTTATTATCTGTAAGGAGCCAGTTAAGTAAACCAAAGTACAATAGAGCCACATTGCAAACACGATACACCATCTGCCTGTTAAAGAGAACAGGTTCATTCCTCAACCAACAACAAGCGCCAGCCATCACATCCTCAAGTCATACAGGCATTCCACATTCCAATGCTCACCTAGCAAAATGCAGCACATCAATGTTAAACTTCTGTATCATCCTGGACGTTTATGTCCCTCCAGCAGCACACAGACAGACAGCTCCCAGCACAGCGGGGCGACACAAGCATCTGCCTAGAGCAGCATGACTTTCCCAAGCTGAGCTGCACTGCAAACAGATTACATTTATCCCACGTGAAGCCAACTACTGAAGCGTAGAATCAGGAGATATTAACCCTTCGCAAAACCTAAAGCCCTTGTGCTTCTCTAAAAAGCTGACTCGTCACTTCTCAATTTCAAGGACAAAACACTAATGAAAAATTACATCAAGTAAGGTGAAAATAAAATACATCGTTGGTAGCTTGTTTTGTGCTGTATGTATGCAGTATGAGATCATAGGATCATAAGAAGTGGTAACATTTCAATTGTGACGAAAAATTGATCTAAAGTATCAAGCAAGCAGGGATATAAATCTAGGTTGAATAGAAGCAGTGCAGGAACAGTAGTTAATAGATAGGCCATATTTGATGTAGTGCAACGTTGTAGTTTTATTGATTTTCAATAGATTCCCTGCTGGAAAACTGATGTGTGCGGTTGGAATAGAATACCTTTCGAACCGATTATTTCGAGAAAGGAACTGATCATATAGCGACACTGGGTGACAATCTAAAGGTGTATGGCCAGCTATAGCCTTCAACTACAAAGATATGCAATCTTGGTTGTACAACCTTATCCATTCTTAAATCCTAATGATGCTCTGTGTAGTATTATCGATTGATTAGACATTAGCTTCTATCAATTATTGTGATCAAATTACCGTATGTGATGCCTGGTACACACAATGCAATTTTCCATCAGATTGACAGTCAAATGGAATATTTCTGACAGGTCCGATGTGATTTCCGATCAATCTGATTTTTGACTGATTTGAAGTGGTCAGAAAATTGAACCTGTTGGAAATAATCGATTTGACTGTAAATTTGAAGGAAAATTGCATCATGTGTACCAGGCATAACATTCAGCCACACTGTCAGAGTCTGCAAAACC
This sequence comes from Hyperolius riggenbachi, assembly GCF_040937935.1. Classification (NCBI taxonomy): domain Eukaryota; kingdom Metazoa; phylum Chordata; class Amphibia; order Anura; family Hyperoliidae; genus Hyperolius; species Hyperolius riggenbachi. The sequence continues at coordinate 74,026,936 of NC_090646.1, read as the reverse complement.
AAGCAACCTTCGGGGCGGTGTGGTATTTTTACCGGAGCCCACTGCCGGGCAATGAAAGTCTATGGAGACTTTCATACTGCCACGGTACGGCACAACGGAAGTGGTGTTTTGGCCGCATTCCGCCGCAGGTCCAGAACTACGTTACTGCACGGCTTCTGCATCGGCCCACAAGTCATGTTAGTCTATAGCAACGTGGGGAATTTTTAAAAATTACCAACCTGGCGTGAAAGCGTATTTTTACAATACGCTTCCATGCACTTCCACATACCTTGAAGCAGGAGGTGACGGCAAGTGCATGTCATTTTATGACTAACTGTGCTGTACATGTTTTTTTTGTACAGTTCTGATCCAGTAGTGCTGAAAGTTTTCTAGGAAACTACATATCTTTACTCATTTAGTCCCCATTCACACTACAACGTTTTGCCGGCGATTTCGGCAAAACGCTAAAGCGCTAGACCCTATGGGCCCGTTCTTACTTGGGCGATTTGCGTTAAATCGCTGCCGATTAACGCAAATCGCCAAATGTGTAGCCTGCACCATTTTCAGGCGATTTCCCGGTGATCACGTTCCAGTGCAATAGCGCAAGTAAGAACGCGATCGCAGAAAAATCGCTGCAGTGTTCATTGACTCTTTCATCTGAAAAATCACTCCCGCAATTTTGCGCTTTTAAGTGTGAATGGGGCCTCAGGGCTGGTGCACACCAAGAGCTTTTCAGAGCATTTTTCAAAACCCCAGCGCTTTGAAAGACGTTTGGCTAATGTATCTGAATTGTCTGGTGCACACCAGAGCGGTACGTTTTTTCCAAAAACAAAACCTCGGGGGCTGCAGGGGATCTGCATGCATGGAATGTTCGTTACTGAGCGTTCTATGCACAGATACGCAGATATTTTGCTTCCTTGGCAGTTCGAAAAAGCAGTTACTTTCCCACAATGCAACAAAGTTCACAGACAGCAAACTGTCAGGACCGTGGTCACGACATCACACTGTGATAGGGGTTTCACCACAATATCAGCCATAGAGTCCCAAAACAACCCCCCCCCCCCTTCTCCCTAATGGTCTATTCAAGAAAAAGTAAAGATTTTTTGTAGGATATGGGGCATCAGCTACAGACTGGAATGAAGTTAAATCCTGGGTTATAGCAAGTGCTGTGAGCCCTTTTGTTAAAGCAGCTATAAACAACCTATAAAGTAAATGTTCAGTTGCTACAAATCCCAGGATGCTAACCTAAGCAAGGAAATCCTGGCTTCTCAGAATGACAGCTACCCTAGAGCGCTGTCATCCTGCAGGCCAGCCAGCATCCTTCAGCACCATGGAGACGGCAGTGATGCTGGAAATCCCCATGCACAGACAACCCAGCTGCTCTGGCAGCGGCAAGGCAGCCTGGATAACCCAGATATCAGTGAGGAGCGCACAGCTCTCTGTATTCCTCCTTGCTGTGCATCACATACTGCCTATAGCCCAGATATCAGTGAGGAGCGCACAGCTCTCTGCATTCCCCTTGCTGTGCATCACATACTGCCTATAGCCCAGATATCAGTGAGGAGCGCACAGCTCTCTGTATTCCTCCCTGCTGTGCATCACATACTGCCTATAGCCCAGATATCAGTGAGGAGCGCACAGCTCTCTGCATTCCCCTTGCTGTGCATCACATACTGCCTATAGCCCAGATATCAGTGAGGAGCGCACAGCTCTCTGTATTCCTCCTTGCTGTGCATCACATACTGCCTATAGCCCAGATATCAGTGAGGAGCGCACAGCTCTCTGTATTCCTCCCTGCTGTGTATCACATACTGCCTATAGCCCAGATATCAGTGAGGCGCGCACAGCTCTCTGTATTCCTCCTTGCTGTGCATCACATACTGCCTATAGCCCAGATATCAGTGAGGAGCGCACAGCTCTCTGTATTCCTCCTTGCTGTGCATCACATACAGCCTATAGCCCAGATATCAGTGAGGAGCGCACAGCTCTCTGCATTCCTCCCTGCTGTGCATCACATACTGCCTATAGCCCAGATATCAGTGAGGCGCGCACAGCTCTCTGCATTCCTCCCTGCTGTGTATCACATACTGCCTATAGCCCAGATATCAGTGAGGCGCGCACAGCTCTCTGTATTCCTCTCTGTGCATCACATACTGCCTATAGCCCAGAAATCAGTGAGGAGCGCACAGCTCTCTGTATTCCTCCCTGCTGTGTATCACATACTGCCTATAGCCCAGAAATCAGTGAGGAGCGCACAGCTCTCTGCATTCCCCCTTGCTGTGCATCACATACTGCCTATAGCCCAGATATCAGTGAGGAGCGCACAGCTCTCTGTATTCCTCCTTGCTGTGCATCACATACTGCCTATAGCCCAGATATCAGTGAGGAGCGCACAGCTCTCTGTATTCCTCTCTGTGCATCACATACTGCCTATAGCCCAGATATCAGTGAGGAGCGCACAGCTCTCTGCATTCCCCCTTGCTGTGCATCACATACTGCCTATAGCCCAGATATCAGTGAGGCGCGCACAGCTCTCTGCATTCCTCCCTGCTGTGTATCACATACTGCCTATAGCCCAGATATCAGTGAGGAGCGCACAGCTCTCTGTATTCCTCCTTGCTGTGTATCACATACTGCCTATAGCCCAGATATCAGTGAGGAGCGCACAGCTCTCTGCATTCCTCCCTGCTGTGCATCACATACTGCCTATAGCCCAGATATCAGTGAGGAGCGCACAGCTCTCTGTATTCCTCCCTGTTGTGTATCACATACTGCCTATAGCCCAGATAACAGTGAGGAGCGCACAGCTCTCTGCATTCCTCCCTGTTGTGCATCACATACTGCCTATAGCCCAGATATCAGTGAGGAGCGCACAGCTCTCTGTATTCCCCCTTGCTGTGCATCACATACTGCCTATAGCCCAGATATCAGTGAGGAGCGCACAGCTCTCTGTATTCCTCCCTGCTGTGTATCACATACTGCCTATAGCCCAGATATCAGTGAGGAGCGCACAGCTCTCTGTATTCCTCCTTGCTGTGTATCACATACTGCCTATAGCCCAGAAATCAGTGAGGCGCGCACAGCTCTCTGCATTCCTCCCTGCTGTGCATCACATACTGCCTATAGCCCAGATATCAGTGAGGCGCGCACAGCTCTCTGCATTCCTCCCTGCTGTGTATCACATACTGCCTATAGCCCAGATATCAGTGAGGAGCGCACAGCTCTCTGCATTCCTCCTTGCTGTGCATCACATACTGCCTATAGCCCAGATATCAGTGAGGAGCGCACAGCTCTCTGTATTCCTCCTTGCTGTGCATCACATACTGCCTATAGCCCAGATATCAGTGAGGAGCGCACAGCTCTCTGCATTCCTCCCTGTTGTGTATCACATACTGCCTATAGCCCAGATATCAGTGAGGAGCGCACAGCTCTCTGTATTCCCCCTTGCTGTGCATCACATACTGCCTATAGCCCAGATATCAGTGAGGCGCGCACAGCTCTCTGTATTCCTCCCTGCTGTGTATCACATACTGCCTATAGCCCAGATATCAGTGAGGAGCGCACAGCTCTCTGTATTCCCCCTTGATGTGCATCACATACTGCCTATAGCCCAGATATCAGTGAGGAGCGCACAGCTCTCTGCATTCCTCCCTGCTGTGTATCACATACTGCCTATAGCCCAGATATCAGTGAGGAGCGCACAGCTCTCTGTATTCCTCCTTGCTGTGTATCACATACTGCCTATAGCCCAGATATCAGTGAGGCGCGCACAGCTCTCTGTATTCCTCCTTGCTGTGTATCACATACTGCCTATAGCCCAGATATCAGTGAGGAGCGCACAGCTCTCTGTATTCCTCCTTGCTGTGCATCACATACTGCCTATAGCCCAGATATCAGTGAGGAGCGCACAGCTCTCTGCATTCCTCCCTGCTGTGCATCACATACTGCCTATAGCCCAGATATCAGTGAGGAGCGCACAGCTCTCTGTATTCCTCCTTGCTGTGCATCACATACTGCCTATAGCCCAGATATCAGTGAGGAGCGCACAGCTCTCTGCATTCCTCCCTGTTGTGTATCACATACTGCCTATAGCCCAGATATCAGTGAGGAGCGCACAGCTCTCTGCATTCCTCCCTGCTGTGCATCACATACTGCCTATAGCCCAGATATCAGTGAGGAGCGCACAGCTCTCTGTATTCCCCCTTGCTGTGCATCACATACTGCCTATAGCCCAGATATCAGTGAGGCGCGCACAGCTCTCTGTATTCCCCCTTGCTGTGCATCACATACTGCCTATAGCCCAGAAATCAGTGAGGAGCGCACAGCTCTCTGTATTCCTCCCTGCTGTGTATCACATACTGCCTATAGCCCAGATATCAGTGAGGAGCGCACAGCTCTCTGCATTCCCCCTTGCTGTGCATCACATACTGCCTATAGCCCAGATATCAGTGAGGAGCGCACAGCTCTCTGTATTCCTCCTTGCTGTGTATCACATACTGCCTATAGCCCAGATATCAGTGAGGAGCGCACAGCTCTCTGTATTCCTCCTTGCTGTGCATCACATACTGCCTATAGCCCAGATATCAGTGAGGAGCGCACAGCTCTCTGTATTCCCCCTTGCTGTGCATCACATACTGCCTATAGCCCAGATATCAGTGAGGAGCGCACAGCTCTCTGTATTCCCCCTTGCTGTGCATCACATACTGCCTATAGCCCAGATATCAGTGAGGCGCGCACAGCTCTCTGTATTCCCCCTTGCTGTGCATCACATACTGCCTATAGCCCAGAAATCAGTGAGGAGCGCACAGCTCTCTGTATTCCTCCTTGCTGTGCATCACATACTGCCTATAGCCCAGATATCAGTGAGGAGCGCACAGCTCTCTGTATTCCTCCCTGCTGTGTATCACATACTGCCTATAGCCCAGATATCAGTGAGGAGCGCACAGCTCTCTGTATTCCTCCTTGCTGTGCATCACATACTGCCTATAGCCCAGATATCAGTGAGGCGCGCACAGCTCTCTGTATTCCTCCTTGCTGTGTATCACATATTGCTTCCAGACAAACACTCAACTCCCTTCTTGCCAAACAAGTTACAGCTTTCAGCTTTCTCATCTTACAGCTGCAGGCTACAATATTTTTTTCACTTCTACACAAAACAGATCAAACTGGTCTGAAAACAAACACTGCCATGTGTCACAGTGTGCAGAGAAATGACCAAGGCAGGAAATGTAACCATATTTCCAAGGGACATGAAGAAAAGATATATACTAATTAGGTAACCTTTTTACACCAGTTGTATACAGCACATGATTTTCAAAGTATCCTCTCCAAAAAACAACTCACAAGAGCTTTATCAACAAAGTAATATACATGGAAATTCAATACAAAAAAAAACAAAAAACAAAACCACACACAAAATATGCCGAAAAACAGCTCACAATAGCATTATCAACAAAGTAATATACATGGAAATTCAATACAAAAAAAACAAAACACACACACAAACACACAGTAATATAGGTGGAAATACAATGATAAAACAAAAACACTAAAAATACTACAAAAAAGAGCAACAAGGGAATTATCAACACAGTAATATACACTGAAATACAACACAAAACACAAACAAAAAACAACATTTGCCTTTTGTGTTGTACTCACAGATCACAGAAAGGTCTCCCTATTTCCAATCCACTTGTGAAATCTTTACTACACTGGCCAAAGATTATGATCCCTTATATTTACCCACACGTTATTTCATCTGCAGAGCAGATGTTAACACCGAAGTATATTAATAACTGCCCATTCTTCCAGCTCCAGAATCTATATATTCTGCTACATGAGACTCACAAACATCTGACCCAGCTATGGCAGAACTAATTTTGCCATTAGTCAGAACTGGATAGTGAGAAGGAAATGCTAAAACAGGAAATTAAATTCATCTTTTTTTTAGTAAGCAAATCTGGACAAGGCAAAGGATCAATAATATTGGGAGAAAAAAGGAATACTAAAAACATACACTGAAGTAGAAGGTAGATAACCCACAATCTAAATAGCAGTGTCCCCCTCCTACCTACCTGCATGCTGACATATTACTGCTTGCTACCTCATCCCACTGGACACAGGAACTTCTGTAACACCAGAACTCCCTCAGACCTGGTGTGCCCTTCTGTCCAGCCCACACTGAGAGCTGCCTGCTCTGACCTCTCCATCCTCTACCAATTCATACGTCATCAATATGGTGCGTCCCAGACTGTCCAGCCCACACTGAGACCTGCCTGCTCTGACCTCTCCATCCTCTACCAATTCATACGTCATCAATATGGTGCGTCCCAGGCTGTCCAACCCACACTGAGACCTGCCTGCTCTGACCTCTCCATCCTCTACCAATTCATACGTCATCAATATGGTGCGTCCCAGACTGTCCAGCCCACACTGAGACCTGCCTGCACTGACCTCTCCATCCTCTACCAATTCATACGTCATCAATATGGTGCGTCCCAGACTGTCCAGCCCACACGGATACCTGCCTGCTCTGACCTCTCCATCCTCTACCAATTCATACGTCATCAATATGGTGCGTCCCAGACTGTCCAGCCCACACTGAGACCTGCCTGCACTGACCTCTCCATCCTCTACCAATTCATACGTCATCAATATGGTGCGTCCCAGACTGTCCAGCCCACACTGAGACCTGCCTGCACTGACCTCTCCATCCTCTACCAATTCATACGTCATCAATATGGTGCGTCCCAGACTGTCCAGCCCACACGGATACCTGCCTGCTCTGACCTCTCCATCCTCTACCAATTCATACGTCATCAATATGGTGCGTCCCAGACTGTCCAGCCCACACTGAGACCTGCCTGCACTGACCTCTCCATCCTCTACCAATTCATACATCATCAATATGGTGCGTCCCAGACTGTCCAGCCCACACTGAGACCTGCCTGCACTGACCTCTCCATCCTCTACCAATTCATACGTCATCAATATGGTGCGTCCCAGACTGTCCAGCCCACACTGAGACCTGCCTGCTCTGACCTCTCCATCCTCTACCAATTCATACGTCATCAATATGGTGCGTCCCAGACTGTCCAGCCCACACTGAGACCTGCCTGCACTGACCTCTCCATCCTCTACCAATTCATACGTCATCAATATGGTGCGTCCCAGACTGTCCAGCCCACACTGAGACCTGCCTGCACTGACCTCTCCATCCTCTACCAATTCATACGTCATCAATATGGTGCGTCCCAGACTGTCCAGCCCACACGGATACCTGCCTGCTCTGACCTCTCCATCCTCTAGCAATTCATACGTCATCAATAAGATACATCCCAGACTGTCCAGCCCACACCGAGACCTTTCTGCTCTGACCTCTCCATTCTCTACCAATTCATACGTCATCAATATGGTGTCCCAGACTGTCCAGCCCACACTGAGACCTGCCTGCTCTGACCTCTCCATCCTCTACCAATTCATACATCATCAATATGGTGTGTCCCAGACTGTCCAGCCTGCTCTGACCTCTTCATCCTCTACCAATTCATACGTCATTAATATGGTACATCCCAGACTGTCCAGCCCAGACAGAGACCTGCCAACTCTGACCTCTCCATCCTCTACCAATTCATACGTCATCAATATGTTGCGTCCCAGACACACACTAATAATGTTTCTATTACACATCACATGCCTTCGCTCACGCAGTCTGCCATAGACAAGGCGATCATTTAATTTGATTAAGCACTCTATAGGATTCTGTCATGGCATTGCAAGACCGGTTCATTATTTCTCAATGTGATCAACCAAAAGCAAGCATCATTGAGGCCAATGGATCCTTTTTTGATCAAAGACTTGGAAGCATTCACACGTATGCTTCCTTCAATGTACCCATCTACAGTTGGGACCTTTTCCCATTACAGAAATGGAAACACATCTACTGATGTATGTATTACTACCGAAAGTACAAATGATGTGCAGTCCAGTGTCCATATTTCCCTATGGTCTCTTACATGCTATATACTGAAAAAAACCGAAGCTTTTTCACAATGTACTGCTATGGAAAGTTAAAATGCGTTAAAAAGTCATCCTGTTACCGTGTAGTCCTTCTGCGCCCTCCAGCTAGCAGCGATGACCCACATGTGCAGTAGCGATTTCCCCATACTGCACATGCACAGAACAGAGTGCACGGGGACGCAAAGAGGAGGCGCATTGCCGGCCAGCTACTGCTGGTTGGAGGGAGGGGGGGGGGGGGGGGGAGGGTCTGCGAAAAGCGCAAAGTAAGTTCAACTGTTTTTTTTAGCTTCAGATTTCTAAGTGTATAAGGGCCCTTAATATTTTCATTTAGCAAGTCGATCAAATGAAAAGTTGATCTAACTAACAAAAGGCAATTGATTTGTGTACCATATACTCGAATACAAGTCGACCTCGTGTATAAGTCGCCTCCAATATTCAACCCTCTCAAGCTGGAATTTTTTATTGACTCAAGTATAAGTCTACCCAGCAAAGTTGATGGTTGCACTTGGGGCCCAGGAGGGGTTAATGACTGCATTGCATACAGTATTGAAGTCATTAACCCCTCCTGTCCCTTAAGTGCAGCCAATACCTCCTCCAGGCCCCCCAAGTGCTGCAATTATTCACTCCCCTTCCTGCAGCCTAGTATTCCCCCCCCCCCCCCCCTGCCCTTTCCTTGTTAACTGTTGTGGCCAGGACTTTCAGACCTGTGTTTTCTTGGCATTTCATCAAGAAAGTGTCACTTACCACTGGGTACATTGCTGCAGATGGGAATGTCACTATTAGTACACACATTACTCAGTATGCTCAGTGTTGTCTGTGACTCGTGTATAAGTCGACCCCTTTACTTTTATGAAGTGAATCCGACCTAAATTTCTAGACTTATAGTCGAGTATATACAGTAAGTTTAGCTTTAGGACTGGTTCAGATGGACAGCTGCTGCCATCCGTCCTTTTGAATTTCTGCCGGGATCCATTGCATCATGCACTGATGGAACAGGGGGAACCAATGGAAATGCTTTTCTGCTCTATATCAGGAAAAAGAGAGAAGGTTAGTGTCACAGGAGCCCTAGTGGCTGACCGCACTTAGCCTTCTAAACGGTGCCAGCGCACAGATCGTGCGAACTCTGGTCGCAGTCAATGCGCAGGAACCGTTAAGAATTAGCCGCAGACAACTCAGAAGGGAGCCTGTGCGACACGGGTGATTACAACTTCACCCACTGGTTCAGGGTACTGCCACCACCGCGGTTACCATGGGACCGTGGAGCCCATTAACTGACTAATCCTGCGAATAAAACGGTTAAACACACGATATTCTGTCTAGCCAACAACAAACAAACAGTAGCGTATCTTCAGAGACCCGGGATCAGTTCTGTGTGTGCTGATAAGCAGGGTAGCAGACAGTGAATGACTTGGAGAAAGTCGTTTATTCACGCAATATAAATAATTAATATATACAGACAATTATTAAAATCAACAATTATTAAAACAGTAATAGCCAGTATAAAAAAAATAAAAGAAGGGAGAAAAATACTTAGTTCCTGGAAAGATGTCCTTTTTGTGGGAAAACAGAGTTCTGGGTTTCAATTTGAGTTCAGAGTTCAGACCAGGTGGATGCCAGCATATCCTCAAGCTGGCATCTCATGAGTTCAAGATGTTTCAGTGTGGAGGACACTGAGTTTGGGTCCTCTGCCATTCTTATGCCCCTGCTTCAGTAGGAGGGAGTGAGGGCGGGGAGCCATACACCCCCTTAGAAGATGAGATGAGCCCTCCCCTTGTACTGGGGGCTAGAAATCATATCTACCCATATATGGGCTCTATCTCACAGAACCGTACAGGTCAGGGCAGATTTATTAACATTTTCAGGTCTGTCTCGATTTACCCAGCGCCCTGATACCAGACATGAGGGGTGGGACCCCTGTGGTATCATCAGGCACTTTCAAACTGCCTAACTGGAAGTCCTTACCTCAGAATGTTCTGAAACTTCCTCAGAACCAGCACTGGGGCTCATGCTACACTTCCCCCACGTTTGGCGAAGCTGCCATCTCAGGAACCCCAGAAATATGACAGATCTGGGAAGTTATGGATTTGCTATGAGACTCAGGTTATTCCCAGGCAAAGGCTCTTTGAAGTTTGGAGCAGCCAGCGAGGTGTCGCCTCCCCTGCTGGGAATGAGCCAGTGGGTCTGGCTTTTAGCCCAACTAGATTGCTTCTGCCATTGTGCTTGTCACCTTATACCTGATGGATGGGCCATCAGCACAGCTTGAAGCCAGGGACTCTCTGGGGCAGATTAGGCTCAGGCTCATTAGCATATCAAAAGAGCCATCCAGCCTTTAGGATGGTGCTCTCTTTGCTAAGAAAAGGACTTCAGCTGTCCCTACACACTCATCCCAGATTGTACCGATTTGAAGCGCAATCGATGCAGGGAATCGAGTGCGATTGCTTTTTCTTCACGGGCGGTTCCAGGACGCGACTGCGGCCCCGCAACCGTCCGTGACAGTTAGCATCGGTGAAACAAGCTGCCGCCGGCCGGGTGAACCAAACTGGCCCTTACTTTAGTGACCACAAGCACTGCAGGTAAATCCTGCTGATCTAACAGATATCTGACCATGTGTGATCTGCATTGGGGACAACAGGTTATAACTGGCAGGAACTTTAGAAGTTATGACATTTATTGTAATTGCTGCTGTTCAGCAATGTACCTGTAAAGCATTGTGTTACTGCATAGAACATAATGTTCATTGCTTATTTAACTTCAAAGTGTCTCCAGTAAACAAAACTCACAGCACTGCTTTCATTGCGGTCAGGCTGAAATATGATTATTTACACACTACAAACATCTATTAGTGCTGTAAAAATGTCACAGTAAAATGTTGTAAAAAAATACCTTTTATGATTTTCAGCTCCCTACCAATTTCCAAAAACAACCTTAAAGTGGATCCGAGATGAACTTTTACTCATTGCATAATTGTGTTCCTTTCCTATAGTTTATAGGGCATTCCTAAAGCCAAATACTTTTTTGTTTTTTGTTTAAATACTCTAATTCCCTATAAACTAAATAACCCCCACCCACAGTTTTCAGAGAACCTTGGCAGTAGCAAGGGCTCATGGGAGCTCAGTCTGGGCAGGAGGAGGTGGTTACTAGCCAGAGATTTCAGAGGCAGAGGGGAGGAGGGATTAGGTTTTTTTCAGTCTGAGTGCTGATGGTGCAGATAAGCCTGCCTCTGTGTAATGTTTACAAACAACATGGCTGCTGTCATTGTATCACAGGAAGAAATAATCATTTTCTATTAAAGCAGTATGCAGACAGATTTGCTGTTTAAACCATAAACTGTACATAAGATATATAGACAAGTTACTTGTTATAGTTAGTTTTTCATCTCAGATCCGCTTTAAGCAGGCGATGCACTTTATTATCTCAAGAATTTGACAGCCCAAGTATTTCCTTTTCCTGCATGAGTAATTAGGGAAGGTCAATGAGATACAAATAACTCCAAGTTATGCCGTTTGAAAACTGTCCAAATGCAGGAGGCAGAGAAATTGGATTGTCCGGTTTTTAAGCTGCATAAAATTAGCAGAAACATTTGCATCTCATTGACCATCTCAGCGAGTACTCAGTAGACATTAACAGAATAAAGCTGGACCAATCATAATCTGCAGAAACTGCTTGGTCAGATTTCAGGCCGCATACCAATCACAACACAATTTGTGTAGGAAATAAGCAACTCCTGATCCTCTCTAGTAATCAGCTGCACAAAAAGGAGGTCTTGTTACTTGTTTTCCACACTCAAGCTACGTACACACATATGACAACGATCGTTCGTTGTGAACGACGAACTATCTTTTAACTGACAAAAGAACGACCTAAGTAAAGTTAGCTTTTAAAGGTGTGTAACCATCTGATCGTTTGTTAACGAATGATCTGGAACAACGTCACATACTGTTCCTGGAAGTGACATCATAGCAACTTCTGCCCGCACGTAACGAACAATTCAAAACGTACGTTACACTGTAAAACTAACGTTACGTACATTACAGTACAAGGTTTCATACTGTAGGTATGTAGGTAGAGCATTTACATAATATAGCGTTGACAAGACATACAAAAATACACTCGGTCCTGTAAAAATGACAATTATGGTGTAATCATGTAGCAATTAACGTGTCACAGGACACATTCATAGAACGAACGTTGCATCACAAAAAGCAACTGTTGCGCTTGCGCAGAAAAATGAAAGGTTCTATGGAGATATACGAAATGCGCATGTCAAGCCTAGTACGAACGACCGGTTTCTAACGATGTACTACTTTTGCAAACGATCGTCGTTGAAAAAAATCCGCCAAGTCAAATCTTTTGTTTTTAACGATCTAACTCGTCCGTCGTTTGACTTAATGATCGTTGGATGTTTTTTTTAAACGATCGTCAGTTGAAATGATCGGGGGAACGATCGTTTCAAGCGACTAATATTCGCATGTGTGTACGCACCTTTACACTAACTGAGTAATTGGAAGATGCATGGGTATTCTGAACTGGAAAAATTGTGTTAGAATCATGATGGAGGAGCTGTGCTAACAATCTAGGCAAGAAGTTTCCAGTAACAGAAGGTCTCAAAGGCACTCCAGGTTTCTGACTCATCCAATTCAGCAAAAAATAATAAAAGAAATAAATAACCTCAATCTATTGATGGTAGTCCAAATCTAAATACAACTCTTCGTCTTTTGCCCAAAACAATATTACTTCAGTTGACACTTTTTCTAAGGACTGCTGTAAAGACTTGCTTGCCCACTGAGCAGCTTGTTCTGTCTCATCAAGTGTGCAGAACATGCAAAAGGCAACACAGAGGCAGTGAGTCTTTCTGGAAGGGGGGGCACCTCTTGGCTAATGTTAGTCAGTTAGTTAGTATTACTGTAACAAAATATAAAATCTGCTACACAAAAATGCTCTAAAAAACCCTAGGCACATTTAGAAAATCTCTCTAAATATGCCAAGAATCGCTCTGAAAAACATCTTCAAAAACCACTAACGTTTGCGGATCCGCTACCAGTTTTTGGTGTGCACCGACCCTCTGTTGGGAAACAGAGGACTCTAACTCAGTGGACTGCTGAAGAGGAAGCCAATACAGTCCTCAGAAGCTAATCATTAAAAAAAAAAAAAAAAAAAAAAAAAAAAAATCGACCCATGTCTGCATGCATTTTAAAACGGACCATTCAGTTTCTCACAAGATATCTCTCAACATACAACATACAGTATTTAAATTCCCACACAATAGCACTTTAATCAGCACTGGAGAACATTGCTCTCTGCTTTATCACCAGGCAGGAATATCTAATGAACACCACTTGCTATGCTGCTCTTCTAGAGGGACCAGTGAGAATTCAACGAAATGCAGAAAGGACCAGGGCTCATCCATGTGATAAATCTTCATTTATTTAGTAGCAGAATATACAGAGAAATGCTGAAGTTTTTCCGTATATTCTGCTTCTTGCTAAATAAAGATTTATCACCTGTGAGCACCACATGGTTGAGCCCTGATCCTTTCTGCATTTAGTTGGACTGTTTGCGGAGTTGGTGGTCTCCTTGTGTCCTTCGGCTCCCAGCTGAACTGTGGAAGGCCTTCAGGGGTATATGGATATTCGCAATGGAATGGTGACCGTTCACATGATGGCACAAAGCTCCACAGAGAGGAATTAAGCCTTATACGCTTAGTTATTCCATCCCTGGGGCCAAATTGAAGGCCATCCCTGTACAGATGCATACATAGCCTGGAGGCTAGCGATATGTTCTGCTGCTATGTGGGGGCTGTGATGGCGGGAGGGATTTTTCTGTGGAGACCATGATTGCGGTAGGATTAGATTGTGAGCTCCTGTGAGGACAGTTAGTGACATGACTGTACAGCACCACAAAAGATGCTAGTGCTATATAAATCAATAATAATAATAATAATAATTATACTACTGTAGTCTAAAGTGATGCAGAAGATGTCGCTGCTACATACATACATACATACATACATACATACATACATACATACCACGGTAGGCCATTTGACTATGATAGAGATTAGATTGTGAGCGCCTCTGAGGACAATCAGTGACATTACTATGTACTGTAAAGGGGCCCATACACTGGTCGATTTCAGCAATTGATCAATCGATTCTATAGTATCGATCGATCAGAAATCGATTCTTTCAAATCTATTGATCTGATCTATCTGACAGGATAGAAGATCTAGGTCGATCTGCTGCTGGTAGCAGATCCATGGCCCATAGAGTTGCATTGGATCTAATGGTGCTGCAGAAGATATCGGCTCTATATAAATAAACAAAAAAACTGTTCAACCTCAATTCCACTTTTAAAGGGGAAAAAACAGCTGTTTTAAAATTGATGGTTCATTAGGTATGCCATGCACTGTGGTCTCAACACATACAGCAGAATGACACATTTTAATAATGTAGAAGCACCACCTGCATCCTACATCTCCTACAAGGATGTGTCACTAAAGTCTAAAGACACAATGAAAGTGCATCTATCATAGTTGCACGACTGTAATGCAGAGCATGCTGAGTAATAGGAAAGGATGTTTTTGCAGATGTTATTCTATCCCCAGCACTGTGAGAGTCAAGCTTGTACAAGTGCCAGAAAGAGGAGGACCAACAAAGATGTGATAATTCCCATCTGAGGATTCCTCACTGACACTTGCCTGTAATTGCTCCCAAAAGGCAGAAGATGCAGGCAGAAATAGCCCCATCACACACAGCATCCGCAACCAACAGGCCTGAGAGCAGAGCCACAGCTACACACACACAGCATCCGCAACAAACAGGCCCGAGAACAGACACACACACACACACACACACACACACACACACACACACAATCCGCAACCAACAGGCCTGAGAGCAGAGCTACAGCTATACACACACACAGCATCCGCAACCAACAGGCCTAAGAGCAGAGCCACAGCTACACACACCAAAACCAACAGCCCTTAGATCAGAGCCACAGCTACACACATACACACACACAGCAACCAACAGGCCTGAGAGCAGAGACAGCTATATATACACACACACACACACACACACCAAAACCAACAGCCCTGAGAGCAGAGCCACAGCTGTATACATACATATACACACACACACACACACACACACACACACACACACACACACACACACACACACACACACAGCCTGAGAGCAGAGACACGGCTACACATACCAAAAATCTGAAACCAACAGCCCTGAGAGCACAGCTATAGGCTGAATGTCTCCCATATATCATAACACACTGTCTAAAACTAACAGACCTGAAAGCAGAGCCACAGCTACACACACAGCATCAGAAACTAAAAGCCCTGAGAGCAGAGCTACAGCTATACACACACACAGCATCCGCAACCAACAGGCCTGAGAGCAGAGCTACAGCTATACACACACACAGCATCCGCAACCAACAGGCCTGAGAGCAGAGCTACAGCTATACACACACACAGCATCTGCAACCAACAGGCCTGAGAGCAGAGCTACAGCTATACACACACACACAGCATCTGCAACCAACAGGCCTGAGAGCAGAGCTACAGCTATACACACACACAGCATCTGCAACCAACAGGCCTGAGAGCAGAGCTACAGCTATACACACACACACAGAGCATCCGAAACCAACAAACCTGAAAGCAGAGCTACAGGCTGATCAGCTCCCATATAACAAACACAACACACACACACAATCTGAAACCAACAGCCCTGACAGCAGAGCTACAAGCTTAATGGCTCCCATATAACATACACATACACACACACACACACACACCTGAAACCAACAGACCCAACTGCAGAGCTACAGGCGGAAATGCTCCCATATCTCACAGTCTGACTCTCACAGACTGACACTGACACACACACACACACACACACACACACACACACCTGAGCAATATGGAATCTGCCCAGTGTTACCAACTCATCCCTTTAATTACTGACACATCTATGTTATTCAGGTTCTGGGGCTATATGCACATAATCAGTGCCTTAACTGCATCTACCTAGCCACAAAACATGTATAATTCATATGTGTCAGTAATTAAAGGTATGAGTCGGCAACACTGAATCTGCCTCATGTTTAGGTAGTTTGCTCAACTTCTCTCTTTATGCACAAGAAACGATTTTCATGAGTTATTTTAATAGCTGTAATTTATCGAGTCCGGTAACAAAGTCCTTTGCAAAGAAACAAAGCATCCTGCCCAGTAAAAGCTGCAATGAACAAATATTTGTGCTGCTGACTGTAGATTAGTATGTCCCCATGAGAGGTTAGGTGACACAGGAAAGCCACCACCGAACAATAAACTATTAAGGGAGCACAAACTATATAAACTAGAATATATTCCACATAAATCGCTCTGGACAAAACCTCAGAGGCAGCTAATATACTTAACACGTTGGCTATGTCGTCTGTGATTAAAAAGAGGCAACAATTAATTACAACAAAAAGGGCAATGAATAATTCAGTTACTCATTAACAACATCGGCCCTCTTGTGATTAGCATACAACACAGTATGATCAGAGAGGCTTTTATACCGTGGGAGACGTATAATCAATCCTTCCATAGGACTTCAAATAAGACTGAAAAACAAATGTAAATGTCCACAGATTGGTCAGTTAGGATGAGATCCAAGTAGCCAAACTATCCCCTACTTACATGCGAATCCAGTACCAACTTTTCAGAGAATCAAAGTTGTCTTCATGTTCAAAATATACAATACAACAACAACAACAACAACAAATAACATTTGTAAAGCGCTTTTCTCCCGTGGGACTCAAAGCGCATAAGCATGGCTCCGACCATCGTGGTACAGGGGAAGAATTTTATAAATCTGGAAATGCCAGGCTAAACAGGTGGCTTTTCAGTCTGGATTTGAATAGCTCCAGGGATGGTGCTGTCTTTACTGGGTGTGGTAGGGAGTTCCAAAGAGTAGGGGCAGCATGACAGAAGGCTCTGTCTCCAGATTTTTTGAGGTGCACTCTGGGAGTGACCAAGTTTATAGAACTTGCTGATCTGAGGTTGTGAGGGGTGTGGTGCAGCTTCAGCAAGTCCTTCATGTATCCAGGGCCCAGATTGTGCAGGGATTTGAATGTCAGCAGTCCAATCTTGAAGAGTATTCTCCATTCTACTGGTAGCCAGTGCAGTGAGCGAAGGATCGGTGTAATGTGACAGTGGCGAGGCTGGTTTGTTAGCAATCTGGCAGCAGCATTCTGCACTAATTGCAGGCGACGCAAGTCTTTTTTGGGGAGGCCAGCATTAAGGGCATTGCAGTAGTCCAGCCGTGATGTGATGAAGGCGTGGACTAGGGTTGGAAGATCCTCTGGGGGAATCAGATGTTTAATCTTTGCAATGTTCTTCAGATGAAAGAAGGAAGATTTAACTACAGATGAAATTTGGTTTCTGAAACTCAATTCCCCATCGATTAGTACGCCAAGGCTGTGCACAAGGTTGGAGCTGTTTATGTCTGAATTCCCAATCCTGATTGGTGTTGCTTTAGGATAGAGCTGTTTTGATTGCGAGCACTGGCTTTGGACAAACAGGACCTCAGTTTTGTCAGCATTCAGTTTCAACCAGTTATCATTCATCCATGCCTGAAGCTCAGCTAAGCAAGAGTTTATTTTTGGGGTAGGGTCTGTTCCACCAGGTTTGAAGGACAGGTATAGCTGTGTGTCATCGGCGTAGCAGTGGTACGTCAGGCCATGTCGTTGGATAAGTGTACTGAGTGGCAACATGTAGATTGCAAACAGCAGAGGGGATAGGATTGATCCTTGTGGCACTCCGAATTGTAGAGGTGCAGGTTTGGACATTATAGGTCCTAGGGATACTCTCTGTGTTCTGTCAGTCAGGAATGATCTGAACCACTGGAGGACTGATCCACTGATGCCACAGTACTCCTGCAGTCTGTTAAGCAGGATTTCATGGTCAACTGTATCAAAAGCAGCTGAGAGATCCAACAGGATTAGGATGGAGCATTTTTACTACATATTTTTGTTGTTAAAGTGAACTTCCGGACTAAAAATCTATTCCGCAGAACTGAAAAGGCTTGATGTTTCTTTAACAGTTTCACAGCATCAGACCTTTTTTGTTTTTCTTACCAAAGCATCATTTTTAGCTGCATTTTTAGCTAAGCTCCACCCATCAAAGTAAAAAAGCCCAGGCTTTTTTTCCCTGATGCTGTGCAGAGCATGATGGGATTTCCTATGTTATTCACGTTGCCTAGCAACTGGGAGAGGTGCTCAGGACACAGGACAGTTGGAACTGTGTCTCATACTCCCTGTCACCGCCTTTCAACCAAAAAGATGGCTGCCATCATGAAATCAAACATTTGCCTGTTCTTTTAAAAAAGGGCGGGTAAGAGATTATATTACCTATTTTAATTAACATAACTAATGTAACTTAATGACAGTATGTTTGTTTAGGCTGAAGTTCCTCTTTAAGGTTTAATTACCCTGAATACTAATTTAAGAGGAACTGTAGTGAAAACAATGAATAAAATTGCTTATTTTGTACAATATTAATTTAGGATAGGTTCACATTATAAATTGCAAGCACGGAGCGTTTTTGTGCGTGATTTTTTTAAAGCGATTCCCAGCGTTTTGTGAGCGTTGGGCGATTTTGTAGCAGCTTTTGATGAGCGATTGAGATTTTCATTTCCTAACATGAGTCAGGAAGTGGACTCTTTGACCGAGAAAAGCGCTCGGGAAAACGCAATACAAAGCGCGTTTTCATGCACTTAGCGATTTCCGTATACCTTCAATTCGGCTCAGAAAATGGTACAGGCATCGCATTGGGAAGCGGATCGTAATTGGACCACTAATATGTAAACACACTCTCATAGGGAATCATTGCACAAGTGCTTTTAGGAAGATCTGTAAAAAAAAAAAATAATAATAATACACAAATGCTCATAGTGTGAACAAGCCCTTATAGATTTAGTCAGAGTTTGCCCCTAGTAAAATTTTTCCTCTCCCTGATTTACTGAGAGTTCTATGCACTGAGAGATGTGGCTTGCTTAGCAGTAGGAAAAAGCTGTCATTTCCCACAATGCAACAAAGTTCACAGACAGCAAACTGTCAGAACCATGGTCATGACATTACATTGTGGGAGGGGTTTCACCACAATATCAGACACACTGATCTCCCTGATGATTTAGTCAAGAAAAGGTAAAGATTTCTGGTGGGAAAGGGGGTATCAGCTACTGATTGGGATGAAGTTCAATCTTAGGTTAAAGCTCCTCTTTAAACTAGCAGGTGTCCTTTAAGGCTGCTTTCACAGCGCGACGTTACAGCAGCCCAACTCACAGCAATGAAAAATCAATGGGCTGGTTCACAGTGCACACTTTGCGTAGGAGTAGAACACTGCACGTTAATGAAAGTGCAGCATGCTGTGCATTATACTCGTATGTGGCTGCGTTAGAATGTTTGCACATGCTCAGTAATTTTTTTTTTATTTTTTTAAATGTGCCGCATGCACCGTTTTTGTTCGATCTGTATGCGTCAAAAAGTACGCATCAAGCGACGCATAGCGCAGTGCAATGTAAAGTCCAACTTCAAAAGGTAACATGCACTGCGTTAGGGGCACGTTATGCGACCTTAACGTTGCAGCAAACGCAACGTCTTAGTGTGAATGAGCCCTAAATGTTACAGTCTTGTATAAGGGCTCGTTTCCACTATTGCGGTGCGGAATCGCCTGGATTCCACCGCTGATGAAATCGCATGCGGATGCGATTCCGCATGAGTTTTTTGCCGCGAATTCGCATAGGTGAGGGTATATGCGATTTTAACCATGTCACTGCCTGTGTGAATTAACATTGGTACCTATGCGAATTTGCGGCAAAAAACGCATGGGGAACACGCATGCGATTTCCCTATTAAATACATAGTGTGCGATTCGCCTGCATTCCACACGCAGGCGAATTCTGAGGGCTCTGCCGTGCAGAAAAATCCTGCACAGAAAACCGACAAGTGGAAACAGGCCCATCCACTTGTATTGGCTGTGCGAATCTGCATGCAGGAAACGCATGCAGATTCACGATAGTGGAAATGGGCCCTAAATGGTTATAAGTAGTTTAATTTCAATTTCTCCAGGATTTCTGTGCAAAAAGTGATAATATTAATTTTTATAACTTTTTTTTCCTGTAACTTGCCAAAATGTGTCAAGCAAGGGTCTAGTATACAGTGCAGGAGAGTATTGATGTGTGTGCACGTTTATACTGTTCACCGCATGTATTGTATGGACGGCTAATCTGTCAATACCGCTAGGGAGGTTAAATGAAATCAACCAAAGAAAAAAAAAAAAACCACCAAATTATACCAAAAGGCCAAATTCCAGAGTTGTCTGAAAGTAAATAATTTATCATCGTTTCACACCTCGTTTAACACAGGACTCCACTTACAAAAAAAAAATTCAACAATTTCCAAGAACAGAACCGGTTTATAAGTAAGGGACCGTCTGCACTCAAGACAAGTGTAGTAGAGAGACGCACTAAGGCTATAGCATAGTGAAGTGTTCTGTTGCTGCTGTGGTGGTGGAAAGGGAAGGCGCAATACACAAGAGAACAGCTTTCAGTAGGAGGAGTACGGAGGAGAATAGTGTGCTGGGCCGAGATGGTCTGGCACACTGGTTCTCTTGGCGTTGCACTGAGGATGTCATATACACACTAGATTCTCAGCAGCGACAGCCTTGACCATCTACTTTGTGTGTGCGCGCATCTGTGTGGCTTCAGTATTTCCTGATCAGTATGCAATCAATTTACTGATCAAACATTCTGATCCCCACCAAGTGCATCAGAATGTGATCTGAGGCTTCAAAGCTTATTACTGCATCCAGCGCTGCAAAACCAGCCGCAAAGCGATCAGATCAAACTTTGATCAGACCATTTGCTGAAATCTGACCGATGTAAGGTATTCAAATGCCTAATATTCCCCAGTCATTCAGAGAAATACTTAGCATTTCTCATCCAATAGTTTATTTCCCACTGCAAGCATAAAAGAACAACTGACCTAAAAAGGATATGAAAGACTGCCATATTTATTTATTTCTACGCAATGCCATTTGCATAAAGAGAGAAGTTGAGCAAACTACTTAACCACTTGCCGACCGCACACTCATAACGTGCGTCGGCAAAGTGGCAGCTGCAGGACCAGCGACGCAGTACTGCGTCGCCAGCTGCAGCCTAATTAATCAGGAAGCAGCCGCTCGTACGAGCGGCTGCTTCCTGTCAATTCACGGCGGGGGGCTCCGTGAATAGCCTGCGGGCCGCCGATGGCGGCTCGCAGGCTAGATGTAAACACAAGCGGAAATAATCCGCTTTGTTTACATTTGTACGACGCTGCTGCGCAGCAGCGCCGTAAGGCAGATCGGCGATCCCCGGCCAATCAGCGGCCGGGGATCGCCTCCATGTGACAGGGGACGTCCTGTCACTGGCTGCACAGGACGGATAGCGTCCTGTGCAGCCCAGATCTCCCGGGGGAGCAGGTAGGAGAGGGAGGGGGAGGATTTCGCCGCGGAGGGGGGCTTTGAGGTGCCCCCCCCGCAAAATGCCAGCCAGGAGGAGCGATCAGACCCCCCCTGCACATCATCCCCCTAGTGGGGAAAAAAGGGGGGCGATCTGATCGCTCTGAGTGCCCTTTGATCTGTGCTGGGGGCTGCACAGCCCACCCAGCACAGATCACCTAAACCAGCGCTGGTCCTTAAGGGGGGGTAAAGGGTGGGTCCTCAAGTGGTTAAACATGAGGCAGATTCCATATTCAGTGCTCAGGTCAAAAAAGGATGCCCAAGGTCAAAATCAAAATCAGTTTTTAATGAAATGCAGGTTGGTATCCCCTGCTGTACAGTGTAATCAGTTTTCCCATGTAAGGATCCATTTACCTGGCATTTCTCCCATGCTAGGCCCCAACTATTGCTGGTCACGACCTTTGAATCAGAACTTATATACCCCGCGCATGCACAGTCTTAAAGTGGACCCAAATTAAAAAAAAGAAGATTTCAGAAATAAAATCTATTTTCTAAATTATAATAATAAATAGCAGCCTTTTTTCAACTGCATGATTACAAATATAAAATATTTTACATTTATTGGAGGAATCCCTCCCTTCCTTTCAAATTGCCGGGATTTTTCCAGCAAACTGGTGGAGTAGATGGTGTCTGGCAATGGAGGAATTGCTAATGGCTGCCACCTGTATAATCCTAGTTATGCATAGAGAAGGGTGAAAAGCATGCACTGAAATGATCATAGGTTTGAAGGAGTGTTTATTTATCTTTGTATGTGTCACAGTGGTGACACTAAATATTTTGAAATAAAAAAATGTTTGGTTTGGGTCCGCTTTAACTTTGTGGCTGCTCTGTACTGCTGTGTAGTACCTGTGGGTATTTCAGTTCAGGTTCCATGGTCCTAACCAGTTTTAGTTGGGCCCTGGTGCCAGAGGAATCCTGAGCGAACTGAGCCTTACATGGGGAAATGTACTGCACTGTTCAGCAGGGAATACCAAACTGCATGTAAGAGACTTGCACAGTTCAAACGCTGCAACACGTTAACGCATGATCCCCGACTACCGCACGGATTATACAGCAATGCAAGTCAATAGCCGTCGCAAGTGGGCATAACAGGAGCGCAGTGCAGCACGCACCAATGGGAATCCCAGAGACTCACTTCCTGCCCAGCATGGAGTAAAGGTGCGTATACACGTCAGATAAAAGTCTTTGGAAAATGAAAGATCACAGACCAATTTTACCCCCTTCCATGTAGTATGAGAGCCATACCTACACAGTCTATTCTATGGAGCTGAACCCCCCATCAGATAGAAATCTTTGCAAGATGCTGCACACAAAGATGCTGTACACATGCAACAGATCAGTATCTGCAAAAGATCAATTACTGCAAAAGATCCATTTCTGCAAAATGCATTCATAGTCTATGACATCTGCAGATCATCATACACACCTTGTTTAATGGACATTCATCTGCAGATCGGACAATTATCTGCCGATCTGAAGATCCAACCTGGTGGATCTGGTCTACAGATAATTGTCCATTAAACAAGGTGTGTATGAGATCTGCAGATATCATAGACTATGAATGCATTTTGCAGGAACTGATCTTTTGCAGATACTGATCTGTTGCATGTGTACAGCATCTTTGTGTGCAGCATCTTGCAAAGATTTCTGTCTGATGGGGAGTTCAGCTCCATAGAATAGACTGTGTAGAGAATGGCTCTCATACTACATGGAAGGGGGTAAAATTGGTCTGTGATCTTGCCTTTTCCAAAGACTTTTATCTGACGTGTGTACCCACCTTAAGTCACTAGCCAAGGGGCGGCAATATGCATGTGACCCTGTCACTGGGCAATGGCTCAGGGTCATATGAAGCATAATTTCTGCCAAAAAAAAGGCCTCTTGCACACTGCCAATCACACATCCAATTTGCAATTCCGAATAGCAATTTACGGATTCCGATTTCCCTGGATGCTATCAACACAAGAAGAAAAATGCAGAAAAATGCAGCGTGCTGGATTAAAAATCAATCGATTAAAAATCAGAGTCGCATGTAAAAATCGGGTCAAAATTGCAAATCAGAAATACGTAGTGTGCTAGAGGCCTGAAGGAAATCTGAGTTGTTGCAAAAATAAAAACAAAAAGCTCCAACTTGAGCTCATTATATACAGTCTTTTGGCTTGATTCACAAAACTGTGCTAACTTATCACGGCTGTTAGCACGGCTTTTTGCATGAAAACTGGTTTCGCTCAGGAAAACAGTTATCGCGTGCAAAAATTTGCGAACGCGAATTCTTGTGCGCAATAACCGTTATCACATGAAGCACTTTTCACAGCGTGCTAACAGTTACCGGTAGCACCGTTTTGTGAATCAAGCCCTATAGGTTGAGGCCTCTTTCACAGTGTGAGGTTAAAGTCGCACGTTAGAAAAGGTTTTAACGTGGACTAACGCACTGCAATACTGAGTCTCTGCAACATTCACAGTGCACACGTTGCGTTTGTGTGTAACGTGTAGCATTATTAGAAAGTGCTGTATGCTGTGTGTTATACACGTTATTAACTGCGGTGGACTGTTTGCACATGCTCAGTAATGACCTGGAAGCATACTTTTCATTGCCTGTATGCCCTAATGTATGCGACGATAACAGGGCATAGAGTTGCGTAGTGACATTTTTGGGACATTGCGTTGTTAGTTTGCGTTGCGACTTTAACATTGCATCAAAACGCAACGTCCCACTGTGAAAGTAGCCTTAGAGTCAGAGATCTGTAGCAATAAAAGGCAGGTGTGACAGGTTTGAATGCCAAGCACATGACATTTACTGAATTCATCTATATTGTTATTTTGACAGAAGACAAAACCTGTTTTTGATCCGTTAGCCAAGAGAAATATGAAAGTCACGAGGATAAGGAAAAAAAAAAAAAGTAAAGATTACACCTTTAAAGGATACCCGAGGTGACATGTGATAGACATGTGTATGAACAGTGCCTAGCACACAAATGACTATGCTGTGTTCCTTTTTTTTTTTTTCTTTCTCTGTCTGAAAGGGTTAAATATCAGGTATGCAAGTGGCTGAATTAGTCCTGACTCAGACAGGAAGTGACTACAGTGTGACCCTCACTGATAAGAAATCCCAACTATAAAACTTTTTCCTAGCATAAAATGGCTTCTGAGAGCAAGAAATAGATAAAAAGTCAATAGTTCATAGATTTTAGCTCTGGTATACTTCAATGAATGTGTCATTAAGCAAAAACAAACAAACAGTTAAAACTTAAAAGTAGATTTAAACATAAAATAAAACTGTGGAAAATCTTAAAAAGTCAATTTTAGGAGAAGAAAGAAAGATAAAATAGTTTATTTCATTAGTTTATTTTTGCCTCGGTTGTCCTTTAAACGTTTTTGATGCAAGCTTTCAGACATCCATCCTAGATTCATGATACTTAGGACAAAATGCGTCAGGAGCATGGGAACCTCCACTTATGGGTTAAAAGAGGTTTCAATTATTAACACTGGTAACACTGGTCAAGAGCATAATCCCAATACTGTACAGGGAGACCCCCTTCTTAGACCATCACAAATGTGTAGGAGATGCCCTCTGCAACACTCTCACTTCATGTTTCCTTTAAGTGTCAGCAGTCCCATGCGCTCTTCTCCCGTGAGCAGTGTTTGGACCCCATGCACATAGCAGCAGAAGTGTGGACAGACTCATGCACACAAGCACAGGTGCAGAAACACACATATGCAAACACACACAAAGCACAGTTGCAGACATGCAGTCTCACAAGCGCAGGAGCGGACACGCAGGCACAGAAACACACGCATAGGCAAAGTTGTACACATAGGCGCAGACACAGACATCCCTCACCTAGCTCTGGTATCTTCCACACACACTCACACAGGGCACACACACATCCCCCACGTACGGTAGCTCTGGTATCCTCCACACACACACTCGCACAGGTGCAGGCACGTGCACACACACACACACAGGCGCAGGTGCAGACAGACACACACACACACACACAGGTGCAGGCACGTGCACACACACACACAGGCGCAGGTGCAGACAGACAGACAGACAGACAGACAGACAGACAGACAGACAGACAGACAGACAGACAGACAGACAGACACACACACACACACACACACACACAGGTGCAGACACACACAGACACACACACACACACACACACACACACACAGGTGCAGACACACACACACAGGTGCAGACACACACACACAGGTGCAGACACACACACACACAGGTGCAGACACACACACACACAGGTGCAGACACACACACACACAGGTGCAGACACACACACACAGGTGCAGACACACACACACAGGTGCAGACACACACACACACAGGTGCAGACACACACACACACACACAGGTGCAGACACACACACACAGGTGCAGACACACACACACAGGTGCAGACACACACACACACACACAGGTGCAGACACACACACACAGGTGCAGACACACACACACACACAGGTGCAGACACACACACACACACAGGTGCAGACACACACACACACACAGGTGCAGACACACACACACACACACAGGTGCAGACACACACACACACACACACACACACACACACACACACACACACAGGTGCAGACACACACACACACACACACACACACACAGGTGCAGACACACACACACACACACACACACACAGGTGCAGACACACACACACACACACAGGTGCAGACACACACACACACACACACACACACACACAGGTGCAGACACACACACACACACACACAGCTGCAGACACACACACACACACAGCTGCAGACAGACACACACACACAGGTGCAGACAGACACACACACACACAGAGGTGCAGACACACACACACACACACACACACACACAGGTGCAGACACACACACACACACACACAGGTGCAGACACACACACACACACACACACACAGGTGCAGACACACACACACACACACACACAGGTGCAGACACACACACACACACACACAGGTGCAGACACACACACACACACAGGTGCAGACACACACACACACACACACACACACAGGTGCAGACACACACACACACACACACGTGCAGACACACACACACACACACACACAGGTGCAGACACACACACACACACACACGTGCAGACACACACACACACACACACACAGGTGCAGACACACACACAGGTGCAGACACACACACACACACAGGTGCAGACACACACACACACACACACACACACACACACACAGGTGCAGACACACACACACACACACACACACACACACAGGTGCAGACACACACACACACACACACACAGGTGCAGACACACACACACACACACACACAGGTGCAGACACACACACACACACACAGGTGCAGACACACACACACACACACAGGTGCAGACACACACACACACACACAGGTGCAGACACACACACACACACACAGGTGCAGACACACACACACACACACAGGTGCAGACACACACACACACACACATAGGTGCAGACACACACACACACACACAGGTGCAGACACACACACACACACACAGGTGCAGACACACACACACACACACACAGGTGCAGACACACACACACACACACAGGTGCAGACACACACACACACACACACAGGTGCAGACACACACACACACACACACACAGGTGCAGACACACACACACACACACAGGTGCAGACACACACACACACACACACAGGTGCAGACACACACACACACACACACAGGTGCAGACACACACACACACACACAGGTGCAGACACACACACACACACACAGGTGCAGACACACACACACACACACACACACACACACACACACACAGGTGCAGACACACACACACACACACACACACAGGTGCAGACACACACACACACACACACACACACACACACAGGTGCAGACACACACACACACACACACACACACACACACAGGTGCAGACACACACACACACACACACACACAGGTGCAGACACACACACACACACACAGGTGCAGACACACACACACACACACAGGTGCAGACACACACACACACACACAGGTGCAGACACACACACACACACACAGGTGCAGACACACACACACACACACACACACACACACACACAGGTGCAGACACACACACACACACACACACACACACACACACAGGTGCAGACACACACACACACACACACACACACACACACAGGTGCAGACAGACACACACACACACACACACACACACACACACACACACACACAGGTGCAGACACACACACAGGTGCAGACACACACACACACACAGGTGCAGACACACACACACACAGGTGCAGACACACACACACACAGGTGCAGACACACACACACACAGGTGCAGACACACACACACACAGGTGCAGACACACACACACACAGGTGCAGACACACACACACACACACACACAGGTGCAGACACACACACACAGGTGCAGACACACACACACAGGTGCAGACACACACACACACACACAGGTGCAGACAGACAGACACAAACACACACACACACAGGTGCAGACAGACAGACACACACACACACACACAGGTGCAGACAGACAGACAGACACACACACACACACAGGTGCAGACAGACAGACAGACACACACACACAGGTGCAGACACAGACACACAGGTGCAGACACAGACACACACACACACAGGTGCAGACACAGACACACACACACACACACAGACACACACAGGTGCAGACAGACAGACAGACAGACACACACACACAGGTGCAGACACAGACACACAGGTGCAGACACAGACACACACACACAGGTGCAGACACAGACACAGACACACACACACACAGGTGCAGACACAGACACAGACACAGACACACACACACACACACACACACACACACAGGTGCAGACACAGACACACACACCCCTCACCTGGCTCTGGTATTCTCCCGTCCGCTGTCCTCCGTCTCCCCCACAACCTCATCATCCTCCACAGTGACATCCCCGGCTGGATAGGCGGCGGCCGCTCCGAGTCCCCCCGGTGGTGGCAAAAGGCTGATAGAGGCGGTCTCTCCCTGCCCTATCCCCGGAGCCCCGTGCTCCACCAGCCCGACCGCCGCCGCTCTCACTAGCGCCGTCACCGCTGCCAGGCCGAGCAGCCACCAGCACAGGCCCCGGCCCGCCATGTCCCCGGCTACATGTGTACACAACTCATAGCAGCACCGCCATCACTTCACTAGCCTCAGCCAACTCCCCCTGTGCGGACAGTGGTATTCCCACACCGCTCACCCCGGCCAGCCAATCACAGCGCGGCATGCTGACACCGCTCACACTCACTGGCCTCATAGGCTGTCAGTCACTCTCCCCTCTCCCCGCCCACCAACATTGCCTGACTCATTCTATTGGTGAATAAGTTCAGCGCTGTCAGGCTCGCAATGCCTCCTGGGATACGTTGTGCTAGTCTGTATACAGCCAGGAGCAGCGAGTCAGCCAATCACATCGCTTCAGTTTCCCAACCCAGTCTTTTTCAGAGAGCGACTAACCAATAGGCTTTGTTTGTGAAATCTGGATTAGGCGATTGGCTAGCGTAGGCTGAGCAGTTTGTTTCCCATTGGTTACTGCTAACGTCACCGCGAGGGGCGGAACGGCGAGGGGGACTGGAGAGGGATTGGGTGAAGGCGTCAGTATATACGTGGCTGGATTTGAGTGTTTCCTCAGCCGCCATTGATATGAATGGGAGAGGGGAGGGGCCACGGGTCACATGCATCTGACACCAAAATAAACACATCTGGTTTAACCCTTTCACGTCTGGCGTGTTTTGAATGGGAACTTTAGCAAGCCAGTTTCATGCTGTCATCGCATGCAGTTGTGTAGTCAGTCATAGCGCCCAAACCTGATCCTATAGGAAGAGATGCTGAAAACTTTGCAAAAATATCAGCTGGCATAACATTGTAACCATAGCTCCCAACTGTCCCTTTTTCGGAGGGACAGTCCCTTTTTGGGAGCCCTGTCCCTCCTTCACCCTCATTTGTCCCTCTTTCAGGATGAGGTCTCCAGAGAAGCTAGTTTATATTATTATTATTTATATAGCACCAACATATTCCACAGTGCTGTACACAGTCACATAGTTATTTTGGTTGAAAAAAGACATACGTCCATCGAGTTCAACCAGTACAAAGTACAACACCAACCTGCACCCTCACATATCCCTGTTGATCCAGAGGAAGGGGAAAAGATCCTTACAAGGCATGGTCCAATTAGCCCCAAAAGGGAAAAATTCCTTCCCGACTCCAGATGGCAATCAGATAAAATCCCTGGATCAACATCATTAGGCATTACCTAGTAATTGTAGCCATGGATGTCTTTCAACGCAAGGAAAGCATCTAAGCCCCCTTTAAATGCAGGTATAGAGTTTGCCATAACGACTTCCTGTGGCATTCCACATCTTAATCACTTTTACTGTAAAGAACCCTTTCCTAAATATATGGCTAAAACGTTTTTCCTCCATGCGCAGATCATGTCCTCTAGTCCTTTGAGAAGGCCTAGGGACAAAAAGTTCATCCACCAAGCTATTATATTGCCCTCTGATGTATTTATACATGTTAATTAGATCCCCTCTAAGGCGTCTTTTCTCTAGACTAAATAAACCCAGTTTATCTAACCTTTCTTGGTAAGTGAGACCTTCCATCCCACGTATCAATTTTGTTGCTCGTCTCTGCACCTGCTCTAAAACTGCAATATCTTTTTTGTAATGTGGTGCCCAGAACTGAATTCCATATTCCAGATGTGGCCTTACTAGAGAGTTAAACAGGGGCAATATTATGCTAGCATCTCGAGTTTTTATTTCCCTTTTAATGCATCCCAACATTTTGTTAGCTTTAGCTGCAGCGGCTTGGCATTGAGTACGATTATTTAACTTGTTGTCGATGAGTACTCCTAAGTCCTTCTCCAAGTTTGATGTCCCCAAC
This sequence comes from Hyperolius riggenbachi, assembly GCF_040937935.1. Lineage (NCBI taxonomy): Eukaryota > Metazoa > Chordata > Amphibia > Anura > Hyperoliidae > Hyperolius > Hyperolius riggenbachi. The sequence goes on along the minus strand of NC_090646.1, from coordinate 73,996,377 downwards.
TGTATCCCATTTATTTTATATGGTGCTAGACCATTGGTACGACCAACATGCATGACTTTACATATTTCAACATTGAATTTCATCTGCCATGTATGTGCCCATATAGCCATCCTATCCAGATCCTGTTGCAATATGACACTATCTTCCTGAGAGTTGATGATTCTGCACAATTTTGTATCATCTGCAAAAATAGCATCATTGCTCACTACTGCACCTACTAACTAGGTCATTAATAAATTGAAGAGTACTGGATCCAGAACAGCCTCCTGTGGTACCCCACTGCTAACAGTCTCCCATTTTAAATACGATCCATTGACCACAACTCTTTGTTTTCTGTCTATTAGCCAGTTCCCTATCCATGCACACAGACTCTTCCCCAGTCCTTGCATCCTCAACTTTTGCACCAGACTTTTGTGGGGAACAGTGTCGAAGGCCTTTGCAAAGTCCAAGTATATCACATCTACAGCATTCCCAATATCCATATTAGCATTCACTACCTTATAAAAGCTGAGCATGTTAGTCAAACAGGACCTGTCTTTAGTAAACCCATGTTGATGCTGAGAAATAAGATTATTTTCTATGAAGTCTTGTATAGTATCTCTTAGTAACCCCTCAAATAGTTTGCATACAACTGATGTTAAGCTTACAGGTCTATAGTTTCCTGGATCTGATTTTTTGCCCTTCTTAAATAATGGGAAAACGTGGACTGTACGCCAATCCACTGGCACTCTGCCAGTTGAAAGAGAGTCACAAAAAATAAGATAAAGGGGTTTATCTACAGGGAGTGCAGAATTATTAGGCAAGTGGTATTTGTGAGGAATAATTTTATTATTGAACAACAACCATGTTCTCAATGAACCCAAAAAGCTCATTCATATCAAAGCTGAATATTTTTGAAAGTAGTTTTTAGTTTGTTTTTAGTTTTAGCTATTTTAGGGGGATATCTGTGTGTGCAGGTGACTATTACTGTGCATAATTATTAGGCAACTTAACAAAAACAAATATATACCCATTTCAATTATTTATTTTTACCAGTGAAACCAATATAACATCTCAACATTCACAAATATACATTTCTGACATTCAAAAACAAAACAAAAACAAATCAGTGACAATTATAGCCACCTTTCTTTGCAAGGACACTCAAAAGCCTGCCATCCATGGATTCTGTCAGTGTTTTGATCTGTTCACCATCAACATTGCGTGCAGCAGCAACCACAGCCTCCCAGACACTGTTCAGAGAGGTGTACTGTTTTCCCTCCTTGTAAATCCCACATTTTATGATGGACCACAGGTTCTCAGTGGGGTTCAGATTAGGTGAACAAGCAGGCCATGTCATTAGTTTTTCTTCTTTTATACCCTTTCTTGCCAGCCACGCTGTGGAGTACTTGGACGCGTGTGATGGAGCATTGTCCTGCATGCAAATCATGTTTTTCTTGAAGGATGCAGACTTCTTCCTGTACTACTGCTTGAAGATGGTGTCTTCCAGAAACTGGCAGTAGGACTAGGAGTTGAGCTTGACTCCATCCTCAACCCGAAAAGGCCCCACAAGCTCATCTTTGATGATACCAGCCCAAACCAGTACTCCACCTCCACCTTGTTGGCGTCTGAGTCGGACTGGAGTTCTCTGCCCTTTACCAATCCAGCCACGGGCCCATCCGTCTGGCCCATAAAGACTCACTCTCATTTCATCAGTCCATAAAACCTTAGAAAAATCAATCTTGAGATATTTCTTGGCCGAGTCTTGACGTTTTAGCTTGTGTGTCTTGTTCAGTGGTGGTCGTCTTTCAGCCTTTCTTACCTTGGCCATGTCTCTGAGTATTGCACACCTTGTGCTTTTGGGCACTCCAGTGATGTTGCAGCTCTGAAATATGGCCAAACTGGTGGCAAGTGGCATCTTGGTAGCTGCACGCTTGACTTTTCTCAGTTCATGGGCAGTTATTTTGCGCCTTGGTTTTTTTCCACACGCTTCTTGCGACCCTGTTGACTATTTTGAATTAAACGCTTGATTGTTCGATGATCACGCTTCAGAAGCTTTGCAATTTTAAGAGTGCTGCATCCCTTTGCAAAATATCTCACTATTTTTGACTTTTCTGAGCCTGTCAAGTCCTTCTTTTGACCCATTTTGCCAAAGGAAAGGAAGTTGCCTAATTATGCACACCTGATATAGGGTGTTGATGTTATTAGACCACACCCCTTCTTATTACAGAGATGCACATTGTCAGGAACCGGCCCGCGGCACGCCTGCGTATACGGTTCCCGACTGCAGGTTTGACCAGATTAAGCGGGGAACAGCCTTATTTAAGCTACAAACAAGACTGGGACCCCTCAAACACTTCCCACTGCCACCACTAGCGTTGCTAGACATGTCCCCTCAGCTGTCGAGGGCTAAACACGCAATCTGCGTTTTCGTATTTGGGTCAGCTTTGTGCTTAGGCCGAATACGGGAACGCCACGCACCCACACACACACACAGTTGCAACCTTACACTGTAGTGAAGCAAAAAAAACACTAACAGTCGTTCCGAATGATACTGTTAGCCACTCTGCTGTCGCTACTCGCACTGGCGTTTTTCGCACGTTGGGTCAGCTGCGCGCTTTAGGCCAACGTATGACAAACGCCCCTACACACAATGCAATTACAATTTCATATGGTAGTGTTGCTCAAGCATACAATTAGGCATGAAACGTATACACGGTTACACTTCAGTCTCTTCTAGGCTATGAGTGTTAGTTTAGTACAGCAGAAGTCAAGCTTATTAAATAATAATTTAATATTCCAGAAAAACATGGAACAATGCAGAACAGAATATATACAAAAGATTTAAAAAAACAAAGTAAAAAAGTTACAAAATTAAGAGTTACAAAGATACACACAAAAGCGATTTGCTTACCAAATACAGGGATCCAGACAGAAGAATCTTGGACTTTTGTGGACGGACACAGTTCTGGCTTTGACCAGGAGCCCCTTAGCTTGGGCCGGGAGACCAGCTGCCGCTACTGTCAGAAGAGAACTGATTTGAGGTAGCTGTCCCCTGGTTTTTATAATGAAATATTCGCCCCCGAGGCTGTAAGCCTGTGTGGACAGGGGGAAGCTAGATTTAATTACATCCTCAGTCATAATTGGATTTCCAGAGATCCAACATCCACTATAGTACACACACCCAACAAAAGACTTCCTTAGCCCAATTTCCCCAGGTTACAATGTCTATACATCAAGAGATTGTTAAGTGATGCTTTTCAACTCCACCAATAATTCAATTTCCACAGGTCTAGTCCATACATAACGCGCGTCATATCCTTTCCTGTGATATGCCACTTCAAACCTTTCCTTGTCTCAGGTTTCAGATCATCAAAAAGGTCTTCCCCCCCCCCCCCCCCCCCCCCCTCCAGGTGACAATTGATTAAGGCTTCCTCCACCTTCCAGCAGGCTTGCCAGATGTAAATTCTAGAGTTTTTTTGTTAGCCTTTGAAGTTCCCTGACTCTGTCTGGATTTGTATAATGGGACAATGGGGCTTCTAATTAGCTCCCTGCCCCCAGAGGAACTGAGGGTAATTGTATTCCACACTGTCATACAGACAAGTACAGCTTCCCCAAAGCCAGAAGACCACCCATACATACGCATCTGAAGTACATAGCAGACAGGAAAATGAAAATATTATCCTTACATCATAAGCACCCCAATATATCACCACACCTCCCCTCTTTAGAATGGGGCAAGGCAGATGATCTTCCCAGATTATCCGCCTACATAGTTGGTTCTGCTTGACGGGACAACCCGTCCGCATTCCCATGATTGCTCCCCTACCAATGTTGAATGGTGAAGCTATATTGTTGGAGAACTAAGCTCCATCTCAGCAATTTGCCATTGTCACCAGAAACCCAATGTAACCAACTAAGAGGGTTGTGGTCGGTTACGACTGTGAATACGCAACCGTAGAGATAGTGCTGCAGCTTTTGTAGGGCCCATACAATTGCCAAGCACTCCTTCTCTATGGTGGCGTAAGCTACCTCCCGGGGTAGCAGCTTCCGACTTAAGTACAGAATCGGATGTTCTTCCCCAGTTTGGTCTACCTGGCTTAACACAGCACCTAGGCCAAAGGCTGAGGCGTCCGTCTGGACTACAAACCGTCGGCTGAAGTCTGGCGCTTGCAACACGGGAGGGCTGGCTAGGGCCCTCTTCAGAGCTGCGAATGACTGTTCACATTCTGGTGTCCAGAGAATCTGCTTGGGCAGCTTCTTTTTTGTGAGGTCTGTCAATTGCTTGGCGAGGGCACTGTAGTTGGGGACAAACTTTCTATAGTACCCCGCAGTCCCTAAGAAGGACTGAATCTGCTTCTTCGTGTGGGTGGTGGGCCAGGACACAATGGCATCTACCTTCCCAGTATCTGGACGAAGCTCTCCCCCCCCCCCACCACATGTCCCAGGTACTGTACCTGTTTCATGCCTATCTGACACTTGCTAGGCTTGACTGTTAGTCCTGCCGCAGTGATGCGCCCCAAAACCTGTGACAGCTGCGCTAAGTGGTCGTTCCAGTTGGCGCTAAACACGGCGATGTCATCTAGGTAGGCGACAGCGCAGTGTTCCAAACCTTCCAGGAGACCATTTACAACCCTTTGGAAGGTGGCCGGGGCGTTTTTCATTCCGAAAGGCATTACATTAAATTCAAACAGATCTGAGGGGGTGATAAAGGCAGACCTCTCCCGTGCCTCAGCTGTTAGAGGGACCTGCCAGTATCCCCGACTCAAATCCACGATTGTTAGATATTGCGCGCCAGCTAGCTTATCTAACAATTCGTCGACCCTCGGCATTGGGTAAGCATCTGACGCAGTTATCAAATTTAGTTTTCGATAATCTACACAGAACCGAGTGGTCTGGTCCCGTTTGGGTACTAGCACTACAGGTGATGCCCATGCGCTGTGCGACCGTTGGATCACCCCTAGTGACAGCATTTCCTCAATCTCCTTGCTGATGTGGGCCTGACCCTCAGGGGAGACTCTATAGGCTGACTGTCTAACTGGCTTGTTATTTCCGGTGTCAACATGGTGTACAGCCAGGCTGGTCAGACCAGGGCGGGCTGTAAAGGTACCACGGTAAAGGGTCAGCACATCAGATAGCCCAGCCTGCTGCTCTGCTGTCAACTCCGGATTGATCTGCACCTCGGTAACAGAGTCGGTTTCCTGGGTGGAGGCCAGGATGTCAACCAGGGCCTCTGCTTCACCGTCCGGTAGCAAACTGCAGACAGGGAGAGCGCAAGCGGTTCTATCATGATGTTCCTTTAACATATTGACATGGTACATTTTCAGCTGCTTACCTCGGTCATCCAGCGCGACCACATAGGTCACATCACTAATCTTCCTATGTATGGTATAGGGCCCATCCCAAGCGGCCTGCAGCTTATTCTGTCGCATCGGGTTTAGGACCCATACCTTGCGACTTACCTCATAAACTCTCTCCCTAGCCCCGTGGTCATACCACTGCTTCTGGGTGGCCTGGGCTTGAGTAAGATTCTCTCGCACTAACCCCACCAGGGTGTCCATCTTTTCCCGGAACTTTAGAAAGTATTCCACTATGGAGAGCCCCGGACCCATATCCTGCCCCTCCCAGACCTCTCAAATGAGATCGAGGGGCCCACGTACCCTCCTCCCATATAAGAGCTCAAAGGGCGAGAACCCGGTGGATGCCTGGGGCACCTCACGATAAGCAAACAGTAAGTGGGGTAGGTAACGCTCCCAGTCTCTCCCTTGCGATTCAACAAACACCCTTAGCATCTGTTTCAGAGTACTATTGAACCGCTCACATATCCATTTGTCTGGGGGTGGTAAGGGCTGGCCATGATGTGTTCTACCTGCATTTGCTTACAGAGGCATTCCATTAGGCGCGACATGAATTGCGGGCCGTGATCGGTGAGCATTTAGCGAGGAAAACCGACCCGTGAGAAAATGCGCACCAATGCGTCCGCAACCTTGTCTGCCCGTATGGAGCTCAGGGCTACAGCTTCAGGGTAGCGAGTGGCATAATCTAACACCGTGAGAATGAAACTTTTCCCTGTGCTGCTGGGTATTGCTAGAGGCCCAATGATGTCAACCGCAACCCTTTGGAAGGGCTCCTCTATGATGGGCAAGGGCCTCAGTGGGGCTTTGTCTGTGTCACCTGCTTTGCCGACCCGCTGACATGCGACACAGGACCGGCAAAAATCAGCAATATCTGTCCCCATGTGGGGCCAATAAAAATTGTGGGCAAGACGGGATTTGATCTTGCGGATCCCCAAGTGACCAGCCAGGGGCACCTCATGTGCTATTCTTAATAGCTGTTCCCTGTACCTGTGGGGAACAATCAGCTGCCGGTCTGCCTCCTCCACTTCAGACGGCTCAGAGGGAATAACCTCTCTGTACAGTCTGCCTTGCTCCCAGTACACCCTCACTCTGTCGCCCTCCACCGGTGCCCTGTCCGCCAGACCCCTGAGCTCTTCCAGGCTGCTATCAAGCCGTACAGCCTCGAGGAACTCAGTGCTGCCGGCCACAGGCACCAGGGAGGTGGCAAACTGTGAAAGAAAGGAAGGTCCGCACCAATGTCTCCAAAATCGATATATCGGTATATTTATTGAGGACGTATCCAGACATGCAGAAAACACTCAACTAACATGTTTCGGACGCCAAGTCCTTAATCATAGTCATTTTTCAGCTTTCTCAGTGAGGTTTAAAAAGGGGGGGGATGGAACAGTGAGAGGCAGGGCATGGCCCAACCCACCAGGCAAAGGAAGGAGAGTGCCTAATGTATTCCGTCCCACACTGATAAAAGTTATCATCCCCAAACCTAACAAAACAAAATTAAAAACCATACACAAAGATAAAAAAGGAGCAAAAATAATCCATCAAAAAGAGGAGAGTAATAGCAGGTCTGGCATGTGAATGTATACATAGGACTATGCAAAATGTATATAAAGCATTTGTCACTACACACAATTTAGCTAAAATTAAACACAAATACATGCAAGACATGGGTCGATAAACTAAGCATATAGTTACATAAATATCGTCAACCTGTAACCAAAGCCAGATCCCACCTGGCATTTAATCCATGTGGCGATCTGGTTCCAAGGCGAAAGATCCAGAGTGCCTCCCTTTTTCTAATCATTGCATGTAGGTCTCCTCCTCTCCTGGGCAAGAAAACCTTTTCGATGCCCTGGAAGGAAAAGCCAGACATATTGCCCCCATGTACAGTACGAAAGTGCCTAGCGACATTAGAAATATTCTGGGTCAGCCAATTGGCTCCCAAAAAATGTTCAGAAATTCTGGCCCTAAGCGTCCTGGTAGTGCAGCCCACATATTGAAGTGAACAAATGGAACATGTAACTAAATAAATCACTTTTTTTGAGCTGCAGTTAATAAAGTGCTTTACAGTAGATCTAAATCCATTATGCAGGGATTCTATGTACTTTGTCCCTACATGCAGCTCACAGTAATTACAGGACGGGGTTGCACATATGTATGAACCCTTAACCGAAAGCCAAGTGGAAGAGTCGGTTCGAGAACTATACATGCTGGGGAACAGAAGGCTGCCCAATGTGGGAGCCCGCCTACTGACAAAACTGACGCCATCCCGAAGAAAAGGCCGCAATTCATCGTCACCTTCCAGGATTGGTAAGTATTTATTTATAATGCGTTTCACTTCCCGGAATTCAGAACTATAGGTGGTCACGAATGCAGGCCTCCTATCGGGAACCCGGCCAGTGGCGTTTGATCTAAGTAACTGAGTTCTTGACATGGATGCTGCCCACTGTCTGCCCCTCTGAATAGTCCACCTGGGGTACCCTCTTTCCAAAAGACGCTTCTCAACCGCTGCAAACTCACGTCTCGCAGCAGTCTCGTCCGAGCAATTCCTGCGGGCCCGAATAAATTCGCCCACCGGAATTGCCCGGACGGTATGCGCGGGATGACAGCTGGTAGCCCGCAATGTAGAATTCCCAGCACAGGGTTTTCTAAAAGTCTTCGTATGAACAGTCCCCAAGCCCAAGTCCCCCTCCAAGGTCAAATCTAGATAGTCAATAGAGGTGGAATGCCATACATGGGTGAACTGTAAATTACACTGGTTGTCATTAAGACAAGCCATGAAAGATTCCACCAGGCCCGGGTCCCCCCTCCAGACCACCAGGATGTCATCTATGAATCTCCCGTACCACGCAACCCGCTCTAGATGGCGCCCACCACCCCCAAAGATGTGGAACTCCTCCCACCAGCCCATGTAGAGGTTGGCTAATGAGGGTGAAAACTTGGCCCCCATGGAGGTGGCAAACTGAGAGGCCTCTGGGTCCTCAGAGCCAGGCTCTGAAGTGGAAGAGCCCGACCCAGTGACATCAGCCCCTTCAGTGGACAATTCGTCTGCTGCAGCCCGGTGAGCACTGCGGGTCACCACTGCAGCTGACGGAGCGTTCACTGTACACATGTCATTATGCAACACATCACATATTACATCAACATTATCTGCATTCATGGTAACATCGTGTCCCCCTCCAGGCCTGGGCACTGGAGACTCACTAGGGCTGGCTCCTAGTATACAGTCCGTAGCCCCTGGGGCCTCACCAGCACTCCCCGCTTGAACAGCATTATCACACAGTACCTTGCAAGAGTCCTGAACTTCTGCGGGGGATGCAGGCTCCATGGGGTTTGGAGTAGGCTCATACCGGGCCACTAACCGTCCCAGGTCAGTACCCAACAAAACGTTCGTGGGGATGGCATCCGTTACCCCCACTTCTTTCATTCTGCTGCCGGCCCCCCAATCCAGGTGGACCAAGGCGGTGGGTATGGCGGGGGTGACACCCCCAACTCCTTTGACAGCCATAGTCTTGCCAGGAATGTACTCCTCAGGGTTCACAAGCTGGGGGTGCACTAGAGTCACCTCTGCTCCAGTGTCTCTTAGACCGGTGGTAACCGTATCCCCAACCGTGACAGGTTGCAGATTCTCTGCATAGCTACCTGCATTCCTGGTGGCACACAATGCATTCCGGGCCCCGCCAGAGTTTGGGGCTTCCTTCTTCTTTTCTGGGCAAGTAGCACTGATGTGACCCGGTTTGTTACAGGCAAAACATTTCCGAGTGTCAACGGTGGCTGATTTACCTCCAGGAGGCTGCGGTGCTTGGCTTCGCTGGGTGCTCAGAGGAGAAGGTCTCGCAGTCTTTTCTCCCTTCCAGCTGGGTGCCGTAGTCCTCCGAAAATCAGATGCTTGATTGGATGTGTAGGCATCAGCAACTTTCGCGGCCTCATCCACGGTCTTCGGCTCTCGGTCCCGTACAAACTGCCGGACCTCCACAGGACACGTGTGGAGGAACTGGTCTTTTATTATCAGTTCCTGCAGGGCATCAAAGGTTTTAACTGCCAGTCCTTTTAACCACTGCTGGAAGGCAGTGCGCAGGTTGCAAGCATGATCCAGGTAACTGTCATTAGGACCTCGCTGCACTGTCCTGAAACGTTTGCGATACACCTCTGGCGTGAGGTGGTATCGCCGCGCGCAATGATGGCTTTCTTAATTGCCTCAAAGTCTGTTTCTTCTTCATGGGGGAGACTCACAAACGCCTCCAGGGCCTTGCCTCTCAGCCCTGGTGTGAGGTATCTTGCCCACTGCTCACGGGGCACCCCATACTGCCGACAAGTCCTTTCAAACCCCTGTAGGAAAGTGTCTATGTCAGAGTCCTTGTCCATAGCGGGGAACTTATCCAGGGGGATTCTGTGGACTCGCTCACCTTCGCGTTCTGCGGGTCCAGCAGATCGGTTCTGCTGCTGAAGTTTAGCCAGCTCCAGCTGGTGTCGCTGTGCCACTTGTTCCTTCTCTGCCTGTCGGTGCAGTAGGATCAGCTTTAGGCGCAGTTCAGGATCAGCCGAGTTCAGTAGCTGTAGATCAGCTTCCAGAGATGTCATCTCCGTGTTCGGTGGATCATCCCGGACATCGTCTCCCCTCGCATTCTGTGGCGGGAGCGATTCCTCCTCTGTCGTGTCGTGAGCTGCATCCACTGACGTTGAAGCACGGGCTTGCTCTGCCTCATCATACTCCTCGAGCGCACGAACTAACTGCTCCTTAGTCTGGCTGCTCACCATCTCGATGCCTTTGTGCTCACACAGGTTGAGTAGTATCTCTTTGTTTTGCCTTGCATAGCTGGATGCTTTCTGAGCCATCGCGTTGCAAAAAATAAAAAGAAAAAAAGGGGGGGGGGGGGGAAGCAAATACCAAGTGTGTATCTTTGAACAAAAAAAAAGTATATAGATTCTGCACTGAGTAGTAGGCTAGTTGCTTCTAGTAAGCTTCCAGCCTTTAGTACTCAGAATAGCGAGCTAAACTGCGTACTAATGTACTAAACGTTGCCACCACTGCCGGCCAATTATGTCAGGAACCGGCCCGCGGCACACCTGCGTATACGGTTCCCGACTGCGGGTTTGACCAGATTAAGCGGGGAACAGCCTTATTTAAGCTACAAACAAGACTGGGACCCCTCAAACACTTCCCACTGCCACCACTAGCGTTGCTAGACACGTCCCCTCAGCTGTCGAGGGCTAAACACGCAATCTGCGTTTTCGTATTTGGGTCAGCTTTGCGCTTAGGCCGAATACGGGAACGCCACGCACCCACACACACACACAGTTGCAACCTTACACTGTAGTGAAGCAAAAAAACCACTAACAGTCGTTCCGAACGATACTGTTAGCCACTCTGCTGTCGCTACTCGCACTGGCGTTTTTCGTACGTTGGGTCAGCTGCGCGCTTTAGGCCAACGTATGACAAACGCCCCCCACACACAATGCAATTACAATTTCATATGGTAGTGTTGCTCAAGCATACAATTAGGCATGAAACTTATACACGGTTACACTTCAGTCTCTTCTAGGCTATGAGTGTTAGTTTAGTACGGCAGAAGTCAAGCTTATTAAATAATAATTTAATATTCCAGAAAAACATGGAACAATGCAGAACAGAATATATACAAAAGATTTCAAAAAACAAAGTAAAAAAGTTACAAAATTAAGAGTTACAAAGATACACACAAAAGTGATTTGCTTACCAAATACAGGGATCCAGATAGAAGAATCTTGGACTTTTGTGGACGGACACAGTTCTGGCTTTGATCAGGAGCCCCTTAGCTTGGGACGGGAGACCAGCTGTCGCTACCGTCAGAAGAGAACTGATTTGAGGTAGCTGTCCCCTGGTTTTTATAATGAAATATTCGCCCCGAGGCTGTAAGCCTGTGTGGACGGGGGGAAGCTAGATTTAATTACATCCTCAGTCATAATTGGATTTCCAGAGATCCAACATCCACTATAGTACACACACCCAACAAAAGACTTCCTTAGCCCAATTTCCCCAGGTTACAATGTCTATACATCAAGAGATTGTTAAGTGAGGCCTTTCAACTCCACCAATAATTCAATTTCCACAGGTCTAGTCCATACATAACGCGCGTCATATCCTTTCCTGTGATATGCCACTTCAAACCTTTCCTTGTCTCAGTTTTCAGATCATCAAAAAGGTCCCCCCCCCCCTTCCTCCAGGTGACAATTGATTAAGGCTTCCTCCACCTTCCAGCAGGCTTGCCAGATGTAAATTCTAGAGTTTTTTGTTAGCCTTTGAAGTTCCCTGACTCTGTCTGGATTTGTATAATGGGACAATGGGGCTTCTAATTAGCTCCCTGCCCCCAGAGGAACTGAGGGTAATTGTATTCCACACTGTCATACAGACAAGTACAGCTTCCCCAAAGCCAGATGACCACCCATACATACGCATCTGAAGTACATAGCAGACAGGAAAATGAAAATATTATCCTTACATCATAAGCACCCCAATATATCACCACACACATCACCTAATATGCTTAATTGGTAGTAGGCTTTCGAGCCTATACAGCTTGGAGTAAGACAACATGCATAAAGAGGATGATGTGGTCAAAATACTCATTTGCCTAATAATTCTGCACTCCCTGTATAACTAAACTTAATTCCCTTAGGACCCGAGGATGCATGCCATCCGGGCCAGGTGCCTTGTCTATTTTTAATAGTATATGTCACTTAAAGAGAACCTGAACTAAAAATAAAAAGTCAAAATAACCATACACAGGCCATACTTACCTCCGTTTAGTCTACTCCTCAATCTCTTTCTCCTCTTCTGCGTCCCATTTGTCCACTGTGATCAATAGAATTCTCCGTCCTCCATTTGAAAAATGGCCATTACTCCATAACAGCTTCTTGGTCAGCACACTGTTAAACTGTAATATCAGCCACTTGAGCCACAGGGAAACATGGACATTACCTTGCACATTTAGTTGTAACTGACAGCTGCTGATATATAGAGATGTCGGCGAACGGTTCGGAACCGTTCACCGGCGAACACTTCACCCTGTACCAGTGGCGTAGCTAGAGATTATGGGTCCCCATAGCAAAAACTTTCATGGGGCCCTCGAATGGAGGCACTCTTAAGCAATGCCACCTGCCCCTACCCCATGGAAACAAGTTAATTGGGTAATTTACATTATCATGCAATCAACACTGCCCATATTGTAGTTATGGGGCACTTAAAGTCAGAGGGTGGAGAAACACAAGAAAGTTAACGGGGAACACATTAACCTCCCTGGCGGTACGCAGTTTTAGAGGCTGCGCCCACGGGAGGATTCTTTTAATTAAAACTTGCGCTATATGCTTAAGCTAGCACTTCGCAAGCTAATTATGTCTCCCAAGCCCCCCGGCACCCAACTAAACCCCCCAATTGCCTCCGGCAATATTTACCCCTCCGCGATCCCGCGAGAGCCGCAGCTTCATGATCCAGCTTCACTAGTCACCATGGCGACGATTGGACATGACGTCATCGACGTCATGCACAGTCCCGATCCTCCCCATAGTAAAGCCTGGAGCTGATTGTGAGGCTGTGCCATCGTGGGATCCCTAGGGGCTACGTATTACGGCGGTGATCGGGGGTGATCGGTGGGGACTGGAGGGACTTGGGGGACATAATTAGCTAGCAAAGTGCTAGCTTAAGCATATAGCACAAGTTTTATTGAAAAAAATCCTCCCGGGGCCATGTGATCCCCTGCAGCGGCTAGCATGACCCTAGGTCGGGCTTACCGGCAGGGAGTTTAAGTACCCACTGGGCCCCCTTTGCTTCAGGGGCCTATAGAAGCCCTATAGCAGCTGCTATGGCTGCTATAGCTATTGCTATGCCCCTGCCCTGTACTACTTCCAGGTCGCTATGACCCGGAGTAGTACGGCTGCGCTGGGCCGGCGGTGGGCGTCCTTTATCACGCGCCTGTTGCCGGGCACTTTTTGTGCATGTGCGTGACGTCATGAGTGTAATCTTTTAAATTCCGGCACTGCTCGGGGTCCCTTTAAGAATTAACAGTAATATACCCTCTTGGCATACATATTTAAAACAAAGTTCAGTCCCTAAGATAACTATTTATGTATTTTTTAATTTGCATATTTTTTTTTATACAAGAAAAAAAATGGGGGTACTATGGGAGAGTGTGGGAGGGAAGAAGTTAATTTTAAATGTGATTGTGGGTCTTTTTATTAGAATAAACGTATGTAGGTGTAATTTTACTATTTGGCACACTGTAAAGCGATTTCCAATAGATTTCAGCACTGGATTTTTTTTTCTACAGATTTGATCATTATGATCAAATCTTCTGTTGACCTACAGCAAAGCTTCCCAACTCTGTCCTCAAGTACCACCAACAGGGCATGTCTTGTAGAAAACCACAAACATTCACAGGTGGGGTGATAAGTGTCTCAGCAGAGCTGATTATTATCTGCTTCTGTGGCCACAAAACTTGCACTGGTGGTACATGAGAGGGTTGGGAAACCCTGACCTACAGTATTGCCCCCGGCATGTATAACTGAAACAGTGATCAAGCATGGTGGTAAATAGGGGACTATGCTGTCACAGGACCCCTAGTGGCTGGGACGCACAATGCCTTCCAATCGGTTTCAGCACACAGACCATGCAAGCTGTGGTTGCAATCGGTGCGCAGAAACCGCTGGAATTTTGGCAGCAGACCGACTAGAAGGGAGCCTGTGAGTTACGGTACTTACAAATTACACACTATTTCAGGGTATAACTGCCACCACCTCTGTTATCATGGGACAGAGGCACCCACTGACTGGCTGAGTCTAGACCTGCAAATTAAAACGGTTAAACACACTCTATTCTGTCTAGCTAGCAACAATAGTAGCAACTCTTCAGAAGTCAGGGTTCAGTTTGCGCGGCTGAATAGCAGGGTAGCTGAATAAACAAATGACGTTAGCGTCGTTTATTAAAACGCAATATAAATAATTGATATATACAGAAAATCAATAAAATCAACAATTATAGAAACATTAATAGCCAGTATAAAAATAAAAGGGAGAAAATACTTAGAGTTCGTGGAAATTTGTCCTTCTGGAAAAACTCATAAAGTTCTTGGGTTCAGTTCAGTTCAGTTCAGTAGCAAAGTCCAAACAAGCCAGATGCCAGCATGTCCTCAAGCTGGCAAGGATGTAATCAGGATGATGTTTCAAAATGGAGGACATTGATTTTGGGTCCTCTGCCATTCTTATACCCCTTATCCAGTAGGAGGGAGTGAGGGCTGGAACCGCACACCCCCTTAGAATATGAGATGAGTCCTCCCCCTTCCCCTGGGGACTAAAAATCATATATAACCATATATGGGCTCTATCTCACAGAACCGTACAGGTCAGGGCAGATTTACTAAAATTTTCAGGTCCGTCCCAATTTACCCAGCACCCTGATACCAAACATTAGGGGTAGGACCCCTGTGGTATCATCAGGGCACTTTCAAACTGCCTAACTGGCAGCCCTTTGCTCAGAATGCTCTGAAACATTCTCAGTACCAGCGCCAGGCAAAGCCCGCATCCTCTGTGAGTTTGGAGGGCCTGCCAGCCTGGCAACACAGGAAATATGACACATATAGCAGTTTATGGAATATTATATACATCTAGGAGTTACGACAGGTCAGTTCTAGGTGAAGGCTCTTTGAAGCTAGGACAGCAGGCTACGTGTCGGCCTGCCTGCTGTGATCGGGGCCGGGGAGTCTTACTCTCCCTCCTCTAAATTGGTTCTGTCAGGCTACTTATCTGACTTCATCTGATGGATGGGCCCTTAGCACAGCTGGGTGCCTGGGAGACTCTGCTGAAGGCTTCCTGCCATTTGGTAAAAGGAAAATAAAACTGTCTTTTGATATTTCTGTTCGCTGCAATGACTGCACAAATCTAACCAGGAATCGTTTAGAAAATGGACTGCGCGAATCTTCCCGATTCGCCTGCGTTTCTCACGGCTGTTCCATGACATATGTCATTACTCACATGCATTTAACCACCCTGGCGTTCTATTAAGATCGCCAGGGCAGCTGCATGAGGGTTTTTTTTAAATAAAAAAAAAAATATTTCATGCAGCCAACTGAAAGTTGGCTGCATGAAAGCCCACTAGATGGCGCTCCGGAGGCGTTCTTCTGATCGCCTCCGGCGCCCAGAATAAACAAGGAAGGCCGCAATGAGCGGCCTTCCTTGTTTTGCTTAGATCGTCGCCATAGCGACGAGCGGAGTGACGTCATGGACGTCAGCCGACGTCCTGACGTCTGCCGCCTCCGATCCAGCCCTTAGCGCTGGCCGGAACTATTTGTTCCGGCTGCGCAGGGCTCAGGCGGCTGGGGGGACCCTCTTTCGCCGCTGCTCGCGGCGGATCGCCGCAGAGCGGTGGCGATCGGGCAGCACACGCGGCTGGCAAAGTGCCGGCTGCGTGTGCTGCTCTTTATTTCATGTAAATCGGCCCAGCAGGGCCTGAGCGGCACCCTCTGGCGGTAATGGACGAGCTGAGCTCGTCCATACCGCTAAGGTGGTTAACATTTGATGCAGCTGATCCAGAGAAATTTCCTTTGGAAAAAGTTGGTCATGTGGTACATGATCTGTTGAGAAAACTGGCTACTGCCATGAGAATGGGTATCACCAGGGAGAAAACAGCCATGAGAGGAGATCACCTGATCCTATCTACCTCCTCCCTCCCTCCTTTCCATACCTACTCATCCTTGTCCTTGTGTGTGTTCTGAGGAAGTCGATTCTTCCCTTAAAATTGTGCATTAGGCACTTTCTGTCTAGGTGAGAAAACTCCTTTGTTGACTTTGGGGGGGGGGGGGGGGGGGGGGGTTGCCCGAATAGAAATTGTGGAAATGTTACATTGATGACGTAATCGTATGGGCGATGAATCATTCCTACAAGAGTTCACTGTTCACTGGTCATATTAATAACATGTAATTAGCTCACTTTCCGTGGGTGCCCATGGCGCTCCTCAGACTTCCGGGTTTTGGCAGCCGTCCTCTGTCAGTAATGCTCCTGCTGTTCGCGGTGAATGCATGCAGACAGCGGCAATCTAGGTGGACGGGCGCGTCTCCTTCTGCGCTCTCAGTACATTCCCAGGGCCAGGCTAACATAGATTTATCTGACATAGCTAGTCAGCTGACATTCAGGCAGGTTTGCTGTATGATTGAGTGAAGCTTGTGTGGCCAGCCACTGATTATATGCCTGCAATATTTAAACCTGGTCTTGCTTATTCCAAATTGCCTGTGATAGTGTTAGCAGTTGCTAGTTGCTCACCTTTTGCATATATTAACGTGTGGATTGATTTGTCTGGATTTGACCCTTGCTTGTACCTGTTTCCCACCTTGTTTACTGCCTGAATTGACCTTGCCTGTATCTTGACATCCCATGATTGCTGCCTGGACTGACCTATTGCCTGGTACTGACCAACCCATATTGTCTCATATTGTTTCCAATACAGGAAGAGTTAAAGAGGTTCTTTCGCGAATGAGGAAAAAAATAAAAAGTGGTTTATGCATAAACTATTAAACATCCTTCTAAAATAGTGTAAAAAGTTTTTTTTTATAAATGAATGGTTTCATCAATACAACATGTATTGTAAATAGTGACGGATGACGGCTGGGAGGCTAATCCATTTGTTAGGGGTGTTTTTTGTTTTTTTTTTACTTTCTTTTCACAACCATAACTGCTGCCTACATAGTTTTCAGTGGTATAACCCACTTCTAGCAGGATTTGCTGTTATGGTAATGAGACTGATCAGAAGCTGCAGGCAGACTGACAGAACTAGGTCTTAGATCCATGGCCAACAAAATACAACTTGCAGAAATAGAATTACAACTGAGCAGAACAGCTTGATCGCAGAAACATCGCGGCCAGCAGGATAAGCTACAAACATGATCATGACAGGACATGATCCTGACAACGGGAACATGGAGCAGCACAAGCCTCCTGTGACGGCTGCTGCGGTTGTTCTTCTGCCGCTGCCTCTTCCTCCTCCACAGAAACACCTTCCTCATCCTCATCTGAGTCTGACTCCTCTCCTTCCCCACACGACTCCTCTTCTTCCTCCTCCCCCTCTGTGGTGCCGCAGGTGTCAAGGAAACATCTGGTTCGGATGAAAATCGCTCCCACGACTCCTCCTGCCGTAACTGTTCCTGTTCACGCTCCTCCACAGCTTCATCCACCACTCTACGCACGGCACGCTCCAGGAAGTAAGCGTAGGGGATCAAGTCGCTGATGGTGCCTACAGCGCGACTCACCAGGTTGGTCACCTGCTCAAACGGCCGCATGGTCCTGCATGCATTTCGCATCAGTGTCCAGTTGTTGGGCCACAACATCCCCATCTTCCCAGATTGTGTCCTTCTATTGTAATTGTACAGGTACTGGGTGACGGCTTTCTCCTGGTCTAGCAGGCGAGAGAACATGAGCAGGGTGGAATTCCAGCGAATCGGGCTATCGCAAATGAGGCGTCTCACCGGCAACTTGTTTCTCTGCTGAATGTCTGCAAAGCATGCCATGGCCGTGTAAGACCGCCTGAAATGCCCACACAACTTCCTGGCCTGCTTCAGGACGTCCTCTAAGCCTGGGTACTTTGACACAAATCTTTGCACGACCAGATTCAGCACATGTGCCATGCAGGGTACATGTGTCAGCTTTCCCAAATTCAAAGCGGAAAGGAGATTGCTGCCGTTGTCACTCACCACGTTGCCGATCTCCAGCTGGTGAGGGGTCAGCCACTGATCCACCTCTTTGTTAAGAGCAGCCAGGAGAGCTGGTCCAGTGTGACTCTCCGCTTTGAGGCAAGACATGTCTAAAATGGTGTGACACCGTCGTACCTCGCATGCAGCGTAGGCTCTGGGGAGATGGGGCTGTGTAGCTGGAGAGGGGGAGATGGCAGCACCACTAGAGTTGAACTGCCACTCAGCCAAGGAGGAGGAGGAGGATGACAGCAAAAAGGATGTAGCAGGAGGAGAGGAGGTGGCAGGAGGCCTGCCTGCAAGACATGGAGGTGTCACAAGTTACTCCCTGCTTGCCATCGGTCACCAGGTTGACCCAATGGGCTGTGTACGTAATGTAGCGGCCCTGCCCGTGCTTGGCAGACCAGGCATCCGTGGTCAGGTGGACCCTTGACCCAACGCTCTTCGCAAGAGATGACACCACTTGCCTCTCAACTGCACGGTACAGTTTGGGTATGGCCTGTCGTGAAAAATAAGTGCGGCCTGGTATCTTCCACTGCGGTGTCCCAATGGCCACAAATTTACGGAAAGCCTCTGACTCCACCAGCTTGTATGGTAATAGCTGGCGAGTGTAATGATTGGTGTAGCACACAGACGTCTGATTATTGGGTGATCTGCAGAATCACCAATAATACAGACTCTATACCTGTTTATATGGTGATCTGCAGTATCACCAATAATGCAAGTATAGAAGGCTGAGAAACAGAGGTGTAAAGTGTTTGGTGCAACAGTAGATTAAATGGATAGATCTCACCAGAGAAGCTGGTGAGTACTATCTGAAACAACAGTGCTAGACCTCACCAGGGGAGCTGGTGGGTACTAGCTGCAACAACAGTGCTAGCTCTCACCAGGGGAGCTGGTGGGTACTAGCTGCAACAACAGTAGTATAAATAATAGGTCTTTACCAGAGGAGCTGGTACAGTACTAACAGCAAGAGTGACAACAAAGTTTGGCTAAACCGTTACCAGAGGAGCTGGTAAGCTACGAACAGCACAATCGACTGAATAGTTTAACTAGACCTTACCAGAGGAGCTGGTAAGGTACTATCAGTCACATGAGCTGTATAACTTAAACTAACCTCACCAGAGGAGCTGGTGGGTATTTAGTCCCTGATTGATGTATACACATGCAAGATGTTTTAAAGCAAGTTAGGCCTGCAATTTAGCATTCAATGGGATTTCTGCCCATAAAACGCTGCTTTGCGTCAAATCCAGATTTTTCCTCGGGACTTTTGGCGTTTATCCCACTCATCCATGAAAAAACTCAGATGTTAGACCCCTTGAAACATCTTTCCCATCACACGCATAAGTGTTTCTGGTTTTCCAAGTTCGCCTCCCCATTGAAGTCTATTACAGTTCGCGAAAGTTTGCGCGAACCGAACCTTCCACGGAAGTTCACGAACAAGGTTCGTGAACCAAAAATCGGAGGTTTGGCCCATCTCTAGTCATTAAGATGCTTTAAGTGAAACAGAACATCTAAATGGGGTGAGTTAAGACTCTTTGTTTACACAATACTCACAGAATTGGGAGTCAGACTGTCACAGAGGCATTGTAAATTCTGAGTTCACAAGTTTAGCTATATAGGCTGGGAAAGAGTTATGGCATTATATATCATCAGCCTCATACCAGCATAAAAAGTTTTTGTCCTTATTCAAGCCTTTGTTCACAGCTTTTAACACACTTATACATTTTGTTTCTGATATTAATCTATCTTTTGATGATTTGAAGCCCCCCTTCAGGGCAGTGACACGAAGATCATTCATGCTGTGTCCGTTGGAACGAAGTGTGTAGCAACTGGGAGTCCAGATTCTGGATTAATAGTGTGCCTGTGTCCATTCATACGTTTGCGCAGAGTTTGCCCAGTTTCTCCTACATACAGGGGTGCAGCTAAGGTTTTTGTGGCCCCAAGCGGACTGTAGTAAGTGGCCCTATCCTGCGCCGTGTCAAAAAATGGGTGTGGCTATCCCGCATAAGTGGGCGTGGCCATGACATGTGGGTGGAGCAGGAGGGCGGATTGGGGCGGGCTGTTTGCGGGGAAAAATGGATGTGGGGGTGATTGAGGCGCGCCGCGCCGAAAGATGGCCGTGGCCATGACATTGTATGGGCGGAGCTTAACCGTAGCACAGCAAATATAGCCAACTATGACCATTAAATAATAAATGCAGCAACAGTTACCCCAGACACCAGAAAATAAAAACGCAATTTGTGCAACATTTCAACAGAAAACAAACGCAATTTGTGCAACATTTCAACAGAAAACAAACAGAATTTGGGCCACATTTCAGCAGAAATCAAATGCAATTTGGGCCACATTTCAGCAGAAATCAAACGCAATTTGGGCCACATTTCAGCAGAAATCAAACGCAATTTGGGCACATTTTCAGCAGAAATCAAACGCAATTTGGGCACATTTTCAGCAGAAATCAAACGCAATTAGGGCACATTTTCAGCAGAAATGAAATGCAATTAGGGCACAGTTCAGCAGAAATCAAACGCAATTAGGGCACATTTTCAGCAGAAATCAAACGCAATTAGGGCCACATTTTCAGCAGAAATCAAACGCGATTAGGGCACAGTTCAGCAGAAATCAAACGCAATTAGGGCACATTTTCAGCAGAAATCAAACGCAATTAGGGCACAGTTCAGCAGAGATCAAACGCAATTAGGGCCACATTTTCAGCAGAAATCAAACACAATTAGGGCACAGTTCAGCAGAAATCAAACGCAATTAGGCACATTTTCAGCAGAAATCAAACGCAATTAGGGCACATTTTCAGCAGAATTCAAACGCAATTAGGACACAGTTCAGCAGAAATCAAACGCAATTAGGGCACATTTTCAGCAGATATCAAACGCAATTAGGGCACATTTTTAGCAGATAAACACAATTAGGGAACATTTTCAGCAGATAAACGCAATTAGGGCTGCAAAAAAGAAAAGAATTTACTCACCTGGCAGGCTGGCACTGACAGAAGTCTTCTCTCCCCGTCTCCCAGCCGGCTCCTCAGGCGCGCAGTTCCCACGGAGCTCCCTCCCTCCTCCAATCTCCCGCGCTGATTGAATGCACTGCAGGGCTATGGGAAGATGGCCACCCGAAGCCCTGTACTGGAGACATAAATAGTCTCCAGAGCAGGGCTTCGGTGGCGGCCATCTTCCCGTAGCCCTGCTCTGCCAGCCCCACGGGGCTGCGGGAAAACAGTGATGTCACGCCGACGTCACGGAGCCGCCGAGGCCCCTAAGATCTTGAGGCCCCAAGCGGCCGCGTGGTCTGCTTTATGCCTCGCGGCGCCCCTGCCTACATACATAACATTGGGGCATTTAGCACACATGATCAGATATACCAGATTGGTGGAACCACAGGAAAATGTGCCTTGTACTATGTACTCCTGTTGTGAACCTGGTATCGTTAACCTGTCAGTGGAGTAAATGTGTCTGCAGGTCCCACACCTTTTTTGTCGTTCCGTTTTGTTGTGGCCTATTCAAAGAACTCCTGACAATCATCTGTTTTAGATTGGGTGGTTGCTGATATGACAGGTGACAACCATTGAGACACGGTCCTCTTTCTGGTTTGATGTTGGCTTTCCTGATTTGGGCCTCAGTCATAGGAGGACTGTAACCTTGTTTAATGAAAATGTTCTTAAAGAGAATCAGAGATCAATAAATGTAAAGCTCTGATACTTACCCGGGACTTCCTCCCGCCCCATAAACATTTCTGAGTCCCACACCGTCTGCCATTCATCTGCAGTGAGCTCTGTTATCAGGCTCAGTGACGTCTGTCTGGGTCTACTGCGCATGCAGAAAAGTGCGCAAAGTTTAGGAATCATGATCATGTGCTGCTCACACCTGTGACCCCCTTGCTATCTTTAGTTGCCCATACATCAGACGATGTATGGGCAGAACGAACAAGAGACAGATCTCTCTCTCTGATAGAATCTGAGCGGAGAGAGATCTGTTGCCTGCCCATACACCGCAGGATGATTCCCGATCAATTTCAGCATGAAATCTTTCAGGAATTGTGACGCCGCATCCGTCGCCTCGGCGCTGCCCCCCCCCCAATGTAAAATGTGCCTTCCGGTATCCCATAGCGGAATACTTTAAGTAGAAAATAAAAATCCGGCACTGCTGTGAGTAAAATTGCATTTTAATCCATCTCAGGCTGTGTTTATATGCGTGCATACAGCAAACAAGTCAGAAGGAACAAAACAGTCCTACCATTAATCTTTTGGGGACCGCCTATATTAAATCCTACGCCGCATATGTGGCTGTTCTAGCCTGATGCTGCGTAGGATTTACGCCACCCGCCATTTCCGCTCCCGACGCGATCGTGCGCACCCGAGACAGTGACAGCTCACATGACAGCTGACATCTTCACTCAGTGACCAGTAGCCATCACGTATGGCTTCTGATCACGTGATCACTATGATCGTCATTGAGTGACTGTGTGTCAAGGTTACAAAAACTGGGTGGAGTCAAAAACAGATTTCCCTGGGAAAATGTAAACTACAGCCCTTCACTGTTAATGGTAGGGTTCTCAAACTTTGCATAGTTGGTTACTAGGTGACAAGGATTAATATTCAGAAAAGTGGGTGGAGCCTAAATAAGACAATCAATATTCACCTGTTTATTTTCAAGGGGAATATTAAAATTGCTGCCATCCTTGCACTGTTAATGGCGCAAGCCTCAAACCTGGTACAGTTGGCCATTGGGTCACTGGGGTTCAAATTCAGCAAAGGGGTGGAGCCACAAACAGCCAATCAGATTTGTTTTTATTGATGCCAAGGACCTGAAAGCTCACAAACTTGGTCATTGAGTAACTGTATGTTCAGGTTTCAAAAAGTGGGCAGAGCCAAAAACAAATTTCACAGGGAAAGTATAAACTGCAGGCCTTCTGAGGGCTTTAACACACTAGAGAGATTTTATGAGCGTTTAGGGAGCGATTCAAACCACTAGCGATTTCCCTAAACGCTCAGCTAATGTTAATGGATGGGCCAAATTCCACTGGAGCGACTGCGATTAGCAAAATCGCAAATGCAGGAAATGCAGCATTTTTGAGCGATAGCGTTTTGTGTTAGCATTTCTGCAATGTAAAGTATATAAATGCTGGCGTAATGGCTTATGAATCCAGAGAGAATTTGCTAGCGTTTTTAAATTGATGCACACTGTAAAAAAATTAAAATTAATTGAATGGACCAATCAGAACAAAGAACGCTAATCACAAATAGCTGGAAAACCCTTACAGTTTTTAAAAACGCTACCAGAATAACCAGAAAACGCTCATAAAATTGCTTACAATACGCTCATTAAAAACGCAAGCGATTGCGATTAGCGATAGCGTCTTGTAGTGGGTTTCAGGCCTCATGGTGTTTTGCTGACTTTTGCATCTTTACTAGGGGTTGGATTGTGAGCTCCTTTGAGGGACAGGCAGTGACATGAATTGTTCAAAACACTCCCAGCAGAAAATATCTTCACCCTATAAATGCTTAATAATAATAAAAATAAGGGAGATAACTGAAATGCAGTGAAGTGTATAAAAATATGGCATTACGTCACTCGGTACAAATTGCTAAAAAAAATAGCTTTGCTTCCTATAAATCCATTCAGCATCCGTATCAGCGTTCAGCATCCGTCTCAGGAATAGGAAGAGATTCTGCTCAGGTTACCAGATATTGATCCATGTGGTAATTTCCATAGTAAAGCAGGTCTTTGATGGTATCCGGGCGGGGGTGGGAGGCACCACTGAATGCCAGTGAATGAGATGAGGTCATTCTCTCACACAAGATAAAGGGGGGGATCTCTTGTCTCTGTGGTGTCTGACCGATCTCATTTAAGATGCATTGAAACCATCCTGTCACGTGACAGCCTATCCGATGAGCTCATCCTGCACAGCTCTCTAGGGACGATTTATATTTAAACATCTCTCACTTATCAGTGATGTCATCTCTGTAGCGGGTTTTCATTCATAAAAAAAGTCAGCGTTGGCGCCAAAGAGTGAAATTATTGATTGCCTCCGGTTAGTCCTCCTTGTCCTATTGGATTTTTTTTTTGCATATTCTGCCTGTGTGGTCATCATACATACTTCTGTGTTTCCCCGAAAATGAGACAGTGCCTTATATTAATTTTTGCTCCAAACGATGTGCTGGAGCTTATTTTCAGGGGATGTCTTATAGTTCTATGAAAAGCATGAAGAGACAGAGCAGGCAGGACCTGCTAGGTTGAATAGTTGCTTGAGACTACAGCTTGTATTTTACAGACAAGACATTTTGAATCAGTCTTATTATCCTAATTGAAAACTTACTGTCTGTAAAATCCAACTTTACTTTAATTGATAATTAAAAAAAAACAAACAGTAAGCTTTCAGCTTGTAAGCCTCTTCAGACTCTATTCCTGTGGACTGACAATGTGAAAGCATACAATCAGAAGGAGGTAGATTGTTTGCAAATATAAGTGTCATCCAAATACATTAATTAAAATTGATCCTGCAAGAATTGAGAGGTATTTATGGCAAACAGATAAGACCCTTGGCTTACTTAATGCCTAATACAGTCTCAGGCTGACATGGAGAGTTTTTTCACAGACCCTATTCTGTTAACTGTATGCTGCTGGAGCCTGTACGCTGCTGGAAACATTTAACTGTGAGCTACTGAGCAGGGGGGGGACTCGGGAGGGGGAGCACAGTGTGCCCCAGTGTAGCGCTGCCTATGTGCAGAAGTCTGGGCTAGCCTATGCGCAGTACAGATGTGCTTATCTTCCAAACAGCTCAGGGGATGCAACTAGTCCAGAAGGTTGCCCTAAGAGTACTGAAGACCTGACAGCTTGAATTACTTTAACTGGGGACGTCACAGAAATGATGGGACATACCAAGGACCCAGAAGGCTCTATTGTATCCAGAACCTTCCCTCTACATAGGTATGTCCAGCAAAGTCCCCTGTATCTGGCACCAGCAGGGATTATGTGCTCACCTGTTTCTTGAGCAACCAGCCGAAAAAGCACAAACCTTTTTGTAGCTCCTTGTGGCTCTCCATCTTTACTCCGGGCACAGCTCCCGGCGTGTCACCTGACCCATATCAGATCACGTGACACACGAGGAGCTGTGCTCGGATGCCAGAAAGCCACTAGGAGCTACAGGAAGGTTAGAAGACGGCGCTGAGGGCTCGGTGAGTATTTTATGCCCTGCAACACCCCCCGCTCCCCCCCCCCCTTAAGCAGACTCCCAAGAAGTCCACAGTCCCTGTTATTCATTAGGCATGCCCAGGGGTGCCCCTAGCCATTTCGTCTGTGGCGCACCTCCCCCCCCCGCCTCGTGATGCCCCCTATGAAAATAATCGTAATGCAGCAATGTTTCATCAGAAAATGATCGTAATGTGGGCAGCATTTCACCAGAAAATAATCGTAATGTGTCAATCTTTCTCCAGAAAATAATCATAATGCAGCAATGTTTCTCGAGAAAATAATCATAACGCAGCAATGTTTTACTAGAAAATAATCATAATGTGGGCAGCGATTCACCATAAAATAATCGTAATGCGCCAATCTTTCACCAGAAAATAATCGTAACGCAAAATGTTTCACCATAAAATAATCGTAATGCAGCAATGTTTCACTAGAAAACAAAAAATAATGGTAACGCAGCAATCTTTCGCCAGAAAATAATCATAATACAGCAATGCTTCACAAGAAAATAATCGTAATGTGTCAATCTTTCACCAGAAAATAATCGCAATACAGCAATGTTTCATCAGAAAATAATCGTAATGTGGACAGCATTTAACCAGAAAATAATTGTAATGCTGCAATCTTTCACCAGAAAATAATCGTAACGCAGCAATGTTTCATCATAAAATAATTTAGCAATCTTTCACTAGAAAATAATCATAATGTAGACAGCATTTCACCATAAAATAATTGTAATGTGGCAATCTTTCACCATAAAATAATCGTGAAGTGGCCAGCGTTTCCCCATAAAATAATCGTGACGTGGCAGCATTTCCCCCATAAAATAATCATGAAGTGGCAGCGTTTTCCCATAAAATAATCGTGATGTGGCAGCGTTTTCCCATAAAATAATCGTGAAGTGGCAGCGCTTCCCCATAAAATAATCATGATGTGGCAGTGTTTCCCCATAAAATAATCGTGATGTGGCAGCGTTTCCTCATAAAATAATCGTGATGTGGCAGCGTTTCCCTATAAAATAATTGTGATGTGGGCAGCGTTTCCTCATAAAATACTTGTGATGTGGCAGCGTTTCCCCATAAAATACTTGTGATGTGGCAGCGTTTCCTCATAAAATAATCGTGATGTGGTAGCGTTTCCTCATAAAATAATCGTGATGTGGCAGCTTTTCCCCATAAAATAATTGTGATGTGGCAGCGTTTCCCCATAAAATAATCGTGATGTGGCAGTGTTTCCTCATAAAATATTGTGTATGGCAGCGTTTCCTCATAAAATATTCGTGATGTGGCCAGCGTTTCCTCATAAAATAATCGTAATGTGGGCATTTCCCCATAAAATAATCGGGATGTGGAAGCGTTTCCCCATAAAATAATCGTGATGTGGCCAGCATTTCCCCATAAAATAATCATAATGTGGGTGTTTCCCCATAAAATAATCGTGATGTGGCAGCGTTTCCCCATAAAATAATCGTGATGTGGCAGCGTTTCCTCATAAAATAATCATGATGTGGCAGCGTTTCCTCATAAAATAATCATGATGTGGCAGCGTTTCCCCATAAAATAATCGTGATGTGGCAGCGTTTCCTCATAAAATAATCATGATGTGGCAGCGTTTCCCCATAAAATAATCGTGATGTGGCAGCGTTTCCTCATAAAATAATCGTGATGTGGCAGCATTTCCCCATAAAATAATCATGATGTGGGCAGCGTTTCCCCATAAAATAATCGTGATGTGGGCAGCGTTTCCCCATAAAATAATCGTGATGTGACCAGCGTTTCCCCATAAAATAATCGTGATGTGGGCAGCGTTTCACCATAAAATAATCGTGATGTGGCAGCGTTTACCCATAAAATAATCGTGATGTGGGCAGCATTTCCCCATAAAATAATCGTGATGTGACCAGCGTTTCCCCATAAAATAATTGTGATGTGGCAGCGTTTCCTCATAAAATAATCGTGATGTGGCAGTGTTTCCCCCATACAATAATCGTGATGTGGCAGCGTTTCCCCCATAGAAAATGATGTAACCTGTAAAAAAAACCAACATTTACTCACCTGGAAGAAGTCTCCTCTCCTGGCGGCGCGCAGCTTCCCGATGATGTGCCTGCAGACAGCTGAAAGTCCCACGCTGACAGGCAGAGAGAAGGGCTACGGGACGATGCAAATAGTCTCCAGAGCAGGGCTTTGGACGCCATCTTCCCGTAGCCTTGCTCTGACTCCGCAGGCTGCGGTGAGCCGCAGGGAGTGAATTGGCGGCCAGTTCACCACCTGGGGGGTCAGCACGGTCCCCCCCGCCCGGGGCAGCACCCCCCCCCCCACCGCACGGCTCCGGCGCCCCAGGCGACCGCTTGGTTCGGCCTGGTGGACGAGGCGCCTTTGGGAAGGCCGGTTAGTTGAGACTTTCGCTTGCCTGAAGTGAATTTCTCACTTTAGGTTTACTTTGATTTATTTTTATTTTGCACTCATAAGATACATATACAGTACAGCTGATATATTGCATATCTGCATAAGTACATCTCATTTTTCACAAAACCATCTTAATGCAATACCATAACATGTCAGAAACAGAAATACAAAAAACACATAATCACCAAGAAGTTTTGAAATCAAGACCATATACAGTTCGGGTGAAATCCTTCAAGGTACTTATTCCACCCTAAAGGTGTAGGTGATGGGTAACAGCAGCTACTGATAGTCTAATTTTACTATAAGACTATCATACAACAGCAGTAAAAACAAAAGAAAAACACAACTAATCAAAAAAGCCCTTCCCTCTCCCACCCACTCTCTCAACATAACCATACCCTCACCCCCAGCCCCATCAGACCGTCCCAGCACATTTCCGGATCTCCAATCTGCCCAGTTCGCCCGCTATTTGATTAATTACATACCATGATCTATTCACAAAAGATCTCATTAAAGTGACACTTAAAGGAACACTATCAATGAACATTTTTTTGTTATTGAGATAGGAAATGTTTGGGAAGTGCTGCTAAGGACTGGTGTATACATTTGATTCCTTATCTCTTTGTTTACTGTTATCTAATTCCTTTCACACTTTTCTGATGGCAGTCTGCTCTAATCTGACAACAGAGTGAGCCATGAGGGGAGGTGGCAATTCCCTCACAGTGCATCTGTTAACCCTGTGTGTGCAGAGAGCTCAGTTAGAGACAGGCAGAGCTTTCTCTCACAGCTTTTGCCTCTGATATTTAGCATGAAAAGTAGGAAAATGTTTACACAGCTACTTAGCCATTATTTGTACATTGTCACTTTAGAACACTTGGTTTGATAGTGTACCTTCTAGGTGGAAAAAAAAGAGTTTTACCTACCTGGGGCTTCTACCAGCCCCCTGCAGCCATATTGTGCCCTCGCAGTCTTGATGGATCCTCTTGTCTCCCGCCAGCAGCTACTTTTGTTTTTGGCGACAAACCCGACAGACCTGGCCACGCATCTGCTTCTACGCGTTCCTGTCCACAATAGCACCCTCTATCCTGCTATAGACATTTCCTCATACCTGCGGCAAGTTTTAAAAAATTTAGCAATTTTAAGTTCAACCTCTCCATCCAAGAGTTGATCTACAAGATCATAGACTCAGGGCCGGTTTCCACTTGTGCGGTGGGAAGCACCGCAGAAAAAATTTGCATGCGGATGCGAATTTGGCATGCAGTTGTATGCAAAGTTTTATGCGAATTCGCATACGATTTTGCATTTATGACTATGTATGCCAATTTAATAATGGCAGTGCCTGTGTGCTTTTCCATTGTTTGTATGCAAAATTGTATGCAAACTCGCATGAAAATTCGCATACCAAAACCGCACGCGAATTTGCTATTAACCACTTCACCACTGAGGGGTTTTACCCCTGACCACCAGAGCAATTTTCACCTTTCAGCGCTCCGTCCATTAATTCGTCTATAACTTTATTATTACTTATCGCAATGAAATGAACTATATCTTGTTTTTTCCGCCACCAATTAGGCTTTCTTTAGGTGGGACATTATGCCAAGAATTATTTTATTCTAAATGTGTTTTAATGGGGAAAATAGGAAAAAAATGTGGGAAAAAATTATTATTTTCAGTTTTCGGCCATTATAGTTTTTAAATAATGCATGCTACTGTAATTAAAACCCATGAAATTTATTTGCCCATTACTCCCGATTATAAAACCGTTTAAATTATGACCCTATCACAATGTTTGGTCCCAATATTTTATTTGGAAATAAAGGTGCATTTTTTTCAGTTTTGCGTCCATCCCTAATTACAAGCCCGTAGTTTATAAAGTAACAGTGTTATACCCTCTTGACATAAATATTTAAAAAGTTCAGTCCCTAAGGTAACTATTTATGTTTTTTTTTTATTGTATATATATTTTTTTTTTAAAAATTACAAAAAAAAAATTGGGGAGTGTGGGAGGTAATGAGTTAATTTATTATGTAAAACAATTTATTTGTATGTGTAAAATGCATTAGAGTGTAGTTTACTATTTGGACACAAGATGGTCACAGTGAGTATGTTTACATGCGAGCTGTAAGCGACTGGAAGGACGCTTACAGGAAGCAGTAGGAGGCTGGGAGACTCACAATGATCGTGCTGTTTCTGAAAGAAGCAGCAGATCATTGCGGGGGCTTAGATCAACGAACGGGAATGGATTTTCCCGTTCATTGATCTCCGGGCAAGCGGGCGGCGGCGTGCACGAGCGGCGGGTGCGCGCGCACGAGCGGCGGTAGCGCGGACAGCGGCGGGAGCGCGGAAGGTACGGATTTCTCCGTCCCTGGTTTTTTAGGAGGGAAAAAAGGGACGGAGAAATTCGTACCGCCGGGGGTAAAGTGGTTAAATACACTATGCGAATCACATAGCGGTATGCAAATTCTTATGGCTCTGCCATGCAAATTTTTTCTGCACAGAAAAATGCTCAGAAATCCTGACAAGTGGAAACAGTCCCATCCACTTGTATTGCCCATGCGAAATCGCAGGATGCGCATGCAAATTCGCCATAGTGGAAACGGGCCCTAAAGATAAAGGCGGAGGATCAGGCATAATCCAATGTTTCATATCACTTTCTGAATGGACAAGAGAAATAAATGTTCAAACTTTGACAAGGACTTGGCATCCTGGTCGTCCTTTAACTTAATTTTGAACAACTTATTTTGAATACCTTTTTGTTTATTAGGAGCTGAAAATGTATTTTATTGGTAAGGTGTGAAGGAGATATGTTTATTGAATGGGCGACCCCCAGTCAGATCTACTTTCTGAGGACAGAGTATTTGCAAATTCCTTGTAACCACAAACACAGATGATTCTCCTAGATGGACAGCTTTAGATTCATTCATAGATATGATAAGTGAGACTGATGTCTTTTCTCTCCAATGTTCCTATAAGAGGCAGGTTACGATCGATCAGCCATCCCCAATCAGAGCTTTCTAATTCTTCAGTGGAAACAATTCAAGCACTTATGGGGTTATTCAGTTCAGGAAATGAATGACCGTGATCTGAGTATTGAGCGTCTCCGGGGCTGACTCATCTTCACACAGAGTTATATTACTCATGAATGTATTCCTGGATTTAAAGAGCCAAAAAAAATCACTTAAACTTTACTGCGGAAAGATGATGTAGCACTGGTCTCTTCCGCTTACCTACAATCCTACGGCAATCATAACGGACTCAGTACTATTACACGTTCTGACAGGGCCAGTTTAAGGTCTGATGAGGCCTCGGGGTAAAGGTAACCTGGGACCCCCCACAAAAACTCACTTCTCAGGGTTCCCCAAACCGGCTGCCACCCCCCCATCTCCCCCCTTAACTCCTATGTGCTCCTCAGGGCTTCTGGCTGCACAATACCAGCATCATAAGTTAACTGTCCCAGTGGCCAGTGCGCTGCTCCTGTCTTCTTCCTGCTGTCGGCCTCTTGTGACTGCCGCATGTTATGCA
This sequence comes from Hyperolius riggenbachi, assembly GCF_040937935.1. Taxonomy (NCBI): domain Eukaryota; kingdom Metazoa; phylum Chordata; class Amphibia; order Anura; family Hyperoliidae; genus Hyperolius; species Hyperolius riggenbachi. Next base: position 73,965,202 of record NC_090646.1, on the reverse strand, counting down.
TGAGCGTAATGACATGTGCCGGCTGCAAGAGGCAGGCAGCTGGAAGAAGACCAGGAGCGCGAAGGAACAGAACAGCATGCGGCCACTAGGACAGGTGAGATACCAATGCTGCTATTGTGCAGGGGCCCTAGTATGGAGCACGTAACAGTTAAGGGGGAGGTTGCAGCAGCAATTGGAGGCCCATAGGGCAATTGTCCCCCTTGCCTTAATGGAAGCGCCAGCCCTGCTTTCTGAACGCTTTTGCAGCAGGATGCAGTGCTGGGAACCAAAGGTGTAACTACAATTCATTAGGCTCCACAACAAACCTCACTACAGGTGTGTAGAGGCAGGCATGGAAGGACGCATGCAGGCAATGGAGTAATGATGGAGACAGCCAGTGAAGACAAATGGATAGGAACACACTGGCAATGGCAGGATAGATGGAGAGACAGGTGGGGGTTATGAAAGGGATACATACGAAAATCGCGCCTGTGAATAATGGCGCACGGTGATGCCGCTAATCCGTCTTGCGCTTATTGTTAATGAACGATAACACTAAATCGTTAATTACCGTTTTAAAAGCGACTTCTCAGAAACCAAAGACACAATGTTTTCACATTATTTTTGTTTCCTATATAAAAATAAGATTAGGATGAGGAATAAATATAAATATATATATATATATATATAAAAATAAAATATAATTTTTTATTAAATATTGCATTAGAATTGAATTAATACAGTACTGCACATTACTTGAACAAAGTTAATAATGTTAGTTAACGTTTACAGTACTGCACATTACTTGAACAAATTTGATAACGTTAATAATATTAATATGGGTTTTTTAAATCCTCAATCTGGGACATCTTTAGAATTTTTAACAGTGTTACATTAAATCCACTCACCGTTTTGCAGTTGCATAACGTCTGCTGTTTGACTTATGTACGGCACTATTGATAAGTAATGTCACTGTGCGCAATAACGTCTGCTGTTTGGATATATATAGGGTGCTATTGATAAATAACGGCACTGTGCGCCGTCTTTCTTAATTCTTCTCTGTGCGCCATTATTATGCAGTACTATTGTTAAATAGCGTTAAGCGTATATGTTTTCAATGCGGTGCCATTTTAAAGCATAGGTGCTGTGCGCCATTATTCTCTGATCTGTATGAAAGGACAAACTTAGAGACAAATAGTGTGGATGGCAGGATGGAGGAGAGGCAGTGTGCATGTTTGTAGTAAAGGTGGAGACAGCCAATGAACACACATGGATAGAAATACACTGGCAATGGTAGGATAGATGGAGAGGTAGGGTAAGATCAAGGGGAAAGCAGTAGGGAAAGTAGGACAGATAGAGGGGCAGGCAGTGGGGACAGTAGGACAGGCAGAGGGGCAGGCAGTGGGGACAGTAGGACAGGCAGAGGGGCAGGCAGTGTGAATAGCAGACAATAGGACAGATGAAGGGGCAGGTGGTGGAATCAGTAGTACAGATGAAAGGACAGACAGTGGAGACATAGGACAGGTGGAGAGGCAGGCAGTAGGGTACAGTAGGACAGATGGAGGGGTAGGGACATAAGGCAGATGAAGGGACAGGCAATGGGGACAGTAGGACAGATAGAGAGGCAGGCTGTAGGGACCATAGCACAGCTGAAGGAGCAGGCAGTAGGAACAGTAGGATTTATAGAGGGGAAGGCTGTGGGGACAGTAGCACAAATGGAGGGGCAGGCACTGACAGTGGAGACAGTAGGACAGGACAGATGGAGGGGCAAGTAGTGGGCCAAAAGGACAGATGGGGGGACAGAGCAGTGCTGGGCCGAAATTACGCATCGTAATTCACTACAAATGCACCGTAAGCGTTACGTGTAAGGTTACGGTATTACACGTAATTAATTACGCGTAGACCGCAAGTTACGTTATTACGCGTATCAAATTACGCGTAAGACCGTAAACTCCTATTGAAATTACACAGTCTGCCGTAATCGCGTAATATTACGCTCCCGTATAATATAAAAAAGCCGCCGACTTTAAGGGTTATTAGCAAAGCCCCCTTAAATGCTAAGAGCCTCAAATTTGAAGAATATATTAAGGAGATCAGAAGGAATAAGAGGAAAAAAAATTTTTTCAAAAAGACCTTATAGTTTTTCAGAAAATCGATTTTAAAGTTTCAAAGGAAAAATGTATACATTTAAAAACCCGCCGACTTTAACGGTTAATAGCAAAGCCTGCTTAAAATTTAGGAACACCAAATTCCCAGGGTATATTAAGGGGATCAGTGGGAATAAGAGGAAATTTTTTTTTTCAAAAAGACCTTATAGTTTTTGAGAAAATCGATTTTTAAGTTTCAAGGGCAAAAATGTCTTTTAAATGCGGAAAATGTCAGTTTTTTTTGCACAGGTAACAATAGTGTATTATTTTCATAGATTCCCCCAAGTGGGAAGAGTTTTACTTACTTCGTTCTGAGTGTGGGAAATATAAAAAAAAACGACGTGGGGTCCCCCCTCCCAGACCTCTTTAACCCCTTATCCCCCATGCAGGCTGGGATAGCCAGAATGCGGAGCACCGGCCGCGTGGGGCTCCGCACCCTGACTATACCAGCCCGCATGGTCCATGGATTGGGGGGTCTCGGAAGGGGAGGGGCAGCCAAGCTTTCCCCTCCCCCTCTGAGCCCTTGTCTTTTTGAAAAAATGTTTTTTCCTCTTATTCCCACTGATCCCCTTAATATACCCTGGGAATTTGGTGTTCCTAAATTTTAAGCAGGCTTTGCTATTAAGTCGGCGGGTTTTTAAATGTATACATTTTTCCTTTGAAACTTTAAAATCGATTTTCTGAAAAAATATAAGGTCTTTTTGAAAAAAAAATTTTTCCTCTTATTCCTTCTGATCTCCTAATATATTCTCCAAATTTGAGGCTCTTAGCATTTAAGGGGGCTTTGCTATTAACCCTTAAAGTCGGCGGCTACCTAACATTGATCCATGCGTCAACTTTTCCGGTTGGGAGCATGGCCTTACGCATTAATTGCTAGTAGGAGAATTACGCGTAAAACTGTACCGTAATAACCTGCATTACGGTATTCTTACGCGTAATTGCGTAAGGACCATGCGTAATTACAGACATGAACCGTAGATAAATGTCTACGCCGTAATTCCGTAATGCGTAATAACGTAAAATTACGCGTAATGATCCTTAAGCGTAGTTTTTTCCATTACGCCCATCACTAGGACAGAGATTAGGGGCCAGAAGAGAGATGGAGGGACAGATAGTGTGTGTGTGTGTGTGTGGGGGGGGGGGGTTAGTAGGACAGGTGGAGGGGCAGACAGTGAGGATGGTGGGACAGACAGAGATGCATCTGTATAGTGTGTGTTCATTTTTAGATTTGATTTAAATCCTCCCCTACTCAGTTATTTCAAAACTGAAAAAAGTATTATATTGTCCACCAACGTTCTTTACTGTACAGATATGCTGTTCCTTGTCTTGCAGCTGGGTAAACATTTTCCTTCACAGCAGATAACAGTGTTTACTCTAACACAGAACTTCATACAGAGCTGTCATGAAGTAGCTGTTTATTTCGTGACTAGTGCTGACGTGTGAGGCGTCACCACAGGAAGGGCTGGAACTTTCTAGAATCCATATGTTTCTGCCGAACAGGTATATCCCATGAGAATGGATACAAGTATTTTTGTGTATTCTTCTATCCCTCTGACAAGTGGCTGAACCATATTGCACACATCTGCAGTTATGCCCAGCCTCTCTGATAACTCCCTCTTTACCTTCTGATAACTATGTTGTTAGCTATCTTTTTGTGCAGAGACAAGACAACTGCTCTGTATGTTCAGTGTTTGGAGCAGCCTGAGGATGGATAGGACTACATAAAGCAGAGCAGACAGCATGACTCATCAGATTAGAGGAAGTGAGAAGGAAGTTAGCAGAGAGGCTGGCCAGATGTGCAGATCTGACCCTGCAATGGTTTCTTGACATTATTTTGCAAGGGGTACATAGCAAATAAAAAAACAAAAACAAAAAACACTGGATAAATTATTAAGGGAATCCCTTAAGGGGAGTGGCTAGGATAGGTGGAAGGAGGCACCCCAAAATTGTGATAAGTTTAAAAACTGTTTAAAATACACAGTCTTACCTTAGACGAGGATTGGATATTCAAAACGATATTTATTGCACAAAGATGACATGTTTCACGGGTCAGACCCATGTCCTCAGATCAAAATCGCAGCATTTTAGGGACAAACAGTATGGATTCATAGCTATTAATTCCTAATAGGTAGGGCCAGGCCGAGGCAGAGGCGATAGAGGCTCCAGCCTCAGGGTGCAGTGTAGGCGGGGGCGCACAACTCAGTTATCATTCCCCTAATGTGTTTGAAGCAGAGAGAAATAAAAAAAGGATACATGGCAGCGACTGCAAGCCAGATAACTAAAGGTTAAGTTGTTGGGGGCCCTGGGGTGCCTCTTAGTCTAATAGCAATCAGTGTGTGACGGGTGGGGTGGGAGGGATGGAGGGGCGCACTTTGGTGTATCAGCCTTGGGTGCTGGAGGACCTTGTCCCGGCTATGCTAATAGGATATCCAAATACCTGTTGTTTATCCTAAAGACACAGTGATCATGATCTGAGGAAACACATTTTACAAAAAGAGGTAGAGTATTTCCATCATTAAGGCCTTCAGGCCGATCAATTAATCAATTCCAATGTACAGTACATTCCTATTTATTGAATGGTCCATATACCTATATCTTCAAATTTAAATAAGATACATACAAGACCTCCCCCAGCCCTCTCCCCTAATAAAGAAATAAAACAAAAGAGGGTGCTTTGAGAACAAAGAGGAGAAAAAACAGACAGCTCTGCGCCACATGGGGAGTGGCGCCTCGCGGCCGACTTCGTATTCTCGCTTCTTCACTACGAAAAAATGGCATACATTCGTCAAATGGATAGGAGAATAGGAAGATCTAATCCCTCAAGTTATCTCAAATTTATGTACATACCCTTCCCAATTTCTAAATTCCCACCAAGTATTCTGGTAGGATTGACAATTATCATGAATATAATGGGTGAGCTCCTCCGTGTTCTGGGTATTCTATCTATTCTTCCTCAAATTATTCCTGAACTGTGGGGGGCCTGTGTTGTATTGCACTGTTTTGCTAGTACTAATATCTTTGCTGCATTTACTAAGTGTCTTGTAAGTGACCTCTATATTTTTGAGTGACGATTCAGTTCAGGACACTGGAGGAAAAAGAAGGCCAGGTCATCAGGCGGTTCCATGCCTGTAATGACAGCTATGATACTCCTGACCTTTTCCCAGTAGGGCCTCAGTTCCCTGCATGTCCAAAAAATATGCAGGATTTCCCCCCTCTCTACTCCACACCTCCAGCATAATGCTGAGGTGCTCGGTAACATCCTGCTCAATCTAATGGGCATATAGTACCATTGTGCCATTGTGCAAAGACCTTGTACCCAGCCTCCTGACTCCTCACTGACATGGAGAATTTGCTGGCCAATGCTTGCACCTTCCTCCATTGCTCATCTGGGAAAACCAACACTATATCCTTCTCTCAGCACTCTCTAATCTCTGCAGCTGGACTGCACCACCCGGTGGTGGAATCCATCACCCCTCTCCCACCAAGGGGGAGGAGAAGCCGACCAAGCCCCCCAGAACAGGTAAACCTGACAGCTGCCTGCGCCGCTCTGCATACCTTGCCAGGCTGGGGAAGGCACATTTCCCCAGCGGCAGATAAAAAATCAGGCCTGCACTGCACATATAGCTATAGACAGTTAGCTATAGATTGTAAAGAAGAGAGTACTATGCCCTCACCTTGTACCTTTCCCGGAACTCCCCACGCCCTCAGATAGGGCAGCACAGTGGCATAGAGGTTAGTATTCTTGCATTGCAGCACTGGGTCTCTGGTTCAAATCCCAGCCAGGGAATTATCTGCATTGAGATTGTATTTTCTCCTTCTGTCTGTGTGGGTTTCCTCCGAGCACCCTGGTTTTCTCCCACATCCCAAAAACATACAGGCCCTAGACTATGATACACACAGTACACGATTCATACATAGACATATGACTCTGGTAGGCATTAGACTGTGAGCCCCTCGGAGGGAAAGTTAGTGACAAGACTATATATATACTGTGTACAGCGCTGCGGAAGATGTCGGTGCTACATAAATACTAAATAATAATAATTCTTCCTTCTCTCCCGATTTCTGTGTATACTCCAATTCATATCTGAGTGAGATGGTCACCATTCTCTGGCGCTCCTCTGCATCTTTGAATTTGTTTAGCTCCATCTCCTCCATCTGCACAATTTTAGCCCAGATAAATCCTCTCTAATTGCCACTATCCGATCTGTCTGATCCTCCATGTCTCGCCTTGTAGGGAGGCTCCAAAGGCATCTCCATATTTCCTTCATATTCCCCGGTGGAACAGCTTCCATTCCTGGTGAGTTTTCTGTAGGTGTGACCCCTTCAGCGCCTGCCTTAGGTTTCACTGCACCCTGAGCGAAACCGGATTTTGGTGCCCCCCCTATCCTCTTTGCACACGTACACACACACACACACACACACACAGGCCCATATAAAGCACCAACAATTTGCAACGCTCGTTATAGCTGTGGTGCGTCCCTCGCCAAAAAATGCCCTCAGGCTCAGTATAGGTAGGTAGGTAGCCAGGTATATGTGCCCTCAGTATAGGATCTCATGTGTAGGTGCCCTCAGTGTAGGTAGCCAAGCATAGGTAGTATAGTTGCCACAGTAAAGGTAGCTAGTATAGTAGCCCTCAGTATAGGTAGTATAGTAGCCCTCAGTATAGGTAGTATAGTTGCCCCCAGTGTAAGTAGCATAGTTGTCCCCATATAGGTAGCATAGTTGCCCCCAGCTTAGGTAGTAGACTCACCTGACTTCCACACTCCAGTGCCGACGTCACTCTTCTCTCCCCGCCTCTGCTCCATCTGTAGTTAGAGCAGGGCTACAAGAAAATGGCTGCCAATTGTCCGCATTTGTGGACATCGGCGACCATGTTCTTGTAGTCCTGCTCTAATTACAGACGGAGAAAACGCTTGGAGAGACAGCGGGGCGGCAAGGGGCGACAGGGCGCATGCGCCCTTGAGAGCTGGCACCCTGACCGACCGCTGCGGTCGCTCATATCAAAGGCCGGCCCTGGACCCCTTGGTAGTCACTGTCAGGAATATAGCAGCTAGTTATGATGCTGATGATGTTACGGATAATACAGGAACATGTTTCTTTCATTTTTCTGACTGTATAATATGTGATGTCGGCTACAGCCATTCTGGCTTTGGGGAAAGCTGTGTTTGCTGTATGACAATAGGAAGTACTTTTGAGTTTCTGTATGCAGTTCCTCTGAGAGTGGGTCACTGCTAATTGGGTTGTCTGCATAGCTTTTGAACTCTTTGACATGTAGACACCCAATTGTCCCAAAAGACAATCGGACTAATTGAATCTGCCAACTTCATAGGCTATCAGGAAACTCTGTACTTTACATATGACAGCCTGATGCAATGTTGAAAAGCCTCACTTCACATTCTTTTATGTATAGACCTTTACCTGGGGAAATTGGGGTTATGGAAGTGTTCTGAAATCTCTGAAAAGATCAAACACTAACACAGGAAAGCTTTGAAGGTCGCATATCACAGGAAGGATATGACAAGCTGGGAAATGGCATTAGATTGTGGGATGAAACATTCTTTGCCCGGGGCAACACTTGGGACTATAAAACAGCAGCTAGGACAGTCACAACTCGTAGTTCCAGGAGATAGCAACAACGCTAGAACTTCCCCGGCTACTGGCCGGAACCACGTTCTCCCGCAAACAACGTTTAGACCTTCAAGTTGGTAATTTTTTGATCCCCGTTTTATTTTTATGCAAATATCCTTGTGTGTATCATTGTAACTTTTATTTTGTAACTTTTAGTGTTTTTGTAAATCTTTTGTATATATTATTTTCTGCATTGTTCCATTTTTTTCCTGGAATATTAAATTGTTATTTAATAAGTTTGACTTCTGCTGTACTAAACTAACACTCATAGCCTAGAAGAGACTGAAGTGTAACTGTGTATAAGTCCATGCCTGATTGTATGATTGAGCAACCCTACCGTATAAGATTGTAATTGCATTTTGTGTATGGGGCACTTCTGCGCTCGACAGCAGAGTGGGAAGACCCGGAGTGGCTAACAGTATCGTTCGGAACGACTGTTAGTGGTTTTGCTTCACTACAGTCTAAGATTGCAATTGTGCGTGTGTGTGGGGCGTTTGTCATACGGTAGTCTTAAGCGCGCAGCTGACCCAACGTACAAAAACGCCAGTGCAAGTAACTCGACAGCAGAGTGGAAGTGTCTAGCAACAGCTAGTAGTGGCAGTGAGAAGTGTTCTGAGGGGTCACAGCCTTGTTTTAGCTTGACTAAGGCTGCTTCCCCTCTCGACCTGGTCAAACTCGCAGTCGGGAACCGTATACGCAGGCGTGCCGCGGGCCGGTTCCTGACAGTCACCCTTGTGTGCGGTGGTGTTTTACTTGCAGCAGCGGAAAACTTTGACAATGGGCGTTAGGACGCCGTTTCCAAAGCCGGGACAAGTTCTTTGTGGGAGACAAAAAAAGACACAGAGAGACCGGGAGCCCGATCTGGTGTATTATCAAAGGGACACCAGAATATGTGTGCAGATCGGAGGAAATATACTCACAAGGTTTGGATTGCTATATATATGCAACCACTTTTGATCGCATGTGAGGAAGTACCGTCCTCACTCGGCCTTGCTTCTAGCAGTGTGGTTGGTCGCAGCTCCAAGCGAAAAAGTATGCCACTGGAAGGGCCTTCCAAGTGTGCACGCCCCTAGACAGGGGTAGGATAAACTGGGAGGAGAGTAGGAGGCGCCCGTGGACATATAACTGTAAATTTAGTAATAATTAGGATAAGGTACTTAAGTTCCTACCTTGACACAGTAGGACTCATACGTACAGTAGTAGTTGAAGTTTTTCAAGCTTTATTAGGGCACAAGTGACAACGTGTTTCGCGGCCAAGCCGCTTCCTCAGGTCCTCCAGCACCCAAGGCTGAGACACCAAAGTGTGCTCCTCCATTTCTCCCACCCCAGCTGTGACACACTGATTGCTATTAGACTAAGAGGCGCCCCAGGGCCCCCAATCTCCCCAGTACCCTAACCTCTAGTTATCTACTTGCAGTCACTGCCATGTATCCCCTTTTCTTATTTCTCTCTGATTCAAACACAATAGGGGAATTACAGCTGAGTGAGTTGTGCGCCCCCTCCTGCACTGCGCCCTGAGGCTGGAGCCGCTCTCGCCTCTGCCTCGGCCCGGCTCTGGCTGTATCCATCGTTTCAGAGGTATTACACTCCTTCTTATTATCCTTTCTTTTTATCCTTGTCCTCAGGGGTACAGCTAGGCCCAGGCAAAGAAAGCAGCCACTTGGGGCCTTACCCACAGCAGGGGTGTCCCATGATGCCAGGGATGCCCTATCTATAACTTGCATGGCAACCGCTTCCTTCCCATGACAAGCAGAGGGGAGAGTGGCGCAGTGGCCATGGAGTACATGCCATTGCTCACTTCTTGCATTTAAAGTGTGGCGCGCGATTACTATGCACTGCTCTCCTCTTTTCGGATTGCTGCCGATCTACAGGTGTGGGAGTGTTGGAGATGGGAAGACGGAAGGATCACTACATACCCCCATTGACATCAATGCCCTATATGCGAGGGCACCTTTGGCCACCTATCCCAGGGGGGGGGGGGGGCGGACGGACCACAAAACCTAAGCAGCGCCCTTGCTCAGACATCCCACACATTACCAGGGCTGGTTCTAGACTTTATGCTGCCTGAGGCATACTTACGAGGATTGCGATTATTATTATTATTTTTAATTTATATAGCGCCAACATATTCCGCAGCGCTTTACAAAGCACAATAAGACAACAAGGGGAACATAGATACAACTAACAAATGTACAGAGTTCCAAGCAGCACAAATATTGTTACAAAAACAGTAAACATTAGGAGGATGACCCTGCCCTTGCGAGCTTACAATCTAATGGGTAGTGGGGGACACACTAGGTAAGGGGGTGGAGGATGGATGAGGCAGTGAGCCTTTGCCTCGGATTACATTGTGAACACATAAGTAAATAAGGGCTATAGAATGTTATAAGCTTGTCTGAAAAGGTGTGTTTTAAGAGTGCGTTTGAAAACGTCCAGGTTTACCGCATGACGTACAGGCTGTGGAATAGAGTTCCAGATAAGGGGTGATGCTCATGTAAAGTCCTGGATGCGAGAATGAGAGGAGGTGATCAGCTTAGAGGCCAGGAGAATTTCTTGGGAGGAGCGAAGGTTGCGGGAGGGACAATATCTTGAGATTAGTGAGGAGATGTATGGAGGAGACTGTGGTGATATATTGGGGTGCTGATGATGTTAGGGAATACAGGAACATATTTCTGTCATTTTTCTGTCTACTATGTCTGCTAAAAGCTAGTCTGGCTCTTGAAGGTGCGACCTGGCCCCAGGAAACGGTTAATGTGATTGTGTGTGTGTGTGTGTCAATAGACCGACATTAGCATACAGTTCCTCTGGACAGCCAGAAACAGGTAATTAGGTTCCCTTTTGTCTGACACCCTGCAAATGTGGGGCATTGCTTTGATCTTTTGTATTAATGTAGATGGCTGCCTGTTGGTCAAAACAATATCCGACTAAGTGAGTCTGCCAAGTTCAAACTGGACAGGAATGTTTGACATTTACATATGACAGGCCTGCTGGAAGGTTGAGGAAGCCTTAATCAGTGGTCACCTGGCGTGGGGGAAGTCCTTTTTGATGACCTGAAAACTGAGACAGGAAAAACCTTGAAATTCACATGTCACACCTAGCCCAGATGTGACAAGTGGCTCGGCAGACCGTGATGTCACAAACGGGGAAATTGTCTTGGGGCAAGAAACTGCCTCTGGCCAGGAAATGGCTTATTATGCCAAGATCAGTCAAGTCCCCACCTTTGATCTGCTGCGAAATACACATTTAAAACTAGTTCCTACCCTCCCCAAGAAAGTTGCAGCCTCCGGGCGTATCTCACAGTATAAAAAGCAGAGCCAGATGCCTAGAAAGGATCGTCTCTTGGAGGCAGCGCAAAGCTAGAGTGATCCCGAGCGAATCGGAGCGGCGTTCTCCCGCCAAACCACGTTCTAACCTATGCGGTAACGTTATATCCCATTTTTATTTTATGCAAATATCCGTGTGTGTATTTTTGAACAAAAAAAAAGTATATAGATTCTGCACCGAGTAGACTTCTGTAGGCTAGTTGCTTCTAGCAAGCTTCCAGCCTTTAGTACTCAGAATAGCGAGCTAAACTGCGTACTAATGTACCAAACGATCCCACCACTGCCAGCCAATTATGTCAGGAACCGGCCCGCGGCTCATATAGTAGGGTTACTCAAACGTACAATTAGGCATAGATTTATACACAGTTGCACTTCAGTCTCTTCTAGGCTATGAGTGTTGGTTTAGTACAGCAGAAGTCAAACTTATTTAAATAATAAAAAAAAAAGTTACCTAGATAAAAGTTACAAACTCGTGGATGGTTGATAAAGCTGTGCATGGGCACACCTCAGTGTGAAGTTGGGTGCTTGATATTGTGACCTAGGCAGTCACTCAGCAAAGTCTTTTTCCAATATATCAGCACACTAATTTAGTTGGATCATGCTATTTTATTGAGCCATCAGTATCCAATATCCATCAGTATCCACAAACAAATAGCCTATCTACATGTTCGTGGATACTGAAGGCTCAATAAAAGAGCGTGATCCCAACTAAATTGGTGTGCTGATATATTGGAAAAAGACTTACGAGGATGCCCTTCCCGATTTGGAATGATCGCACAGCACCCAACTATTTAATCTGTTTCATTTAATGTTCTCAGTCAGCAAGGAAGTATATGAAACAAATTAAGGCATGACATGCTGCAGCTCAGGACAATAACACACTGGTTGGCTGGGAGTCTGTGACAAACAAACTGCTCACCCTCAGCCAGTCGGCCGTCCTCCATTCCTCCTCAGCCAAGAGAGCAGTGCCATTTCCTCCTTTCTACTGTGGAAATCAAACAAAACACTGCTGCTCTCCTGCCTCCCCCTCCTCACTCACTGTCAGACTTCTGACACAGCACAACGAGCTGCTTTTCCTCAATGATGACCTCTTCACCTCGCTTGCTCTCCTCTTGCTTCTCCTCCTACTCTGACTGCATGCTGTTAATATAAACACACTGTAACCTATGCGCCTGATACAAGTGTTTTACCTTGCTTCATGAGATTGCAATGATTACAATGCGGAGGTAGGTGCGGCGATGCAAAAGTAGGAGAGGTAGCAGCCACACTCAGCTGCAACAGCTATGAGTCATGGCATCACTACACTCCCTCGTACTTCTCCACGACAGTTTGCTGTGTCCCACTGAGCCAGAAGTCCCACAGGATCCCACCTTCACTCCTCCATGTCCAACTCCGCCCCCTTAACTTTTTATTGTTCAATAAATGTTGTTTTTGTTAATTTTTACAGTTTATAACCTTTTTATACTTTTGGGGCACCTCTTCCAATCCATCCTATATGCAGGTATAACTCTAATTGTGTTCAGAGAGGTTTGAGAGATAAATCGACTTTAATTAACACCTTTACTAGCTTTCCACTGTGAGGATGCAATAAAGAGATTTTTTTTGTTACTGGCAGCGATAGTATTCAAATACCACCACTGGATGGCTGCAACTTGCTATAGATGTGACTACCAGAAGCAGCTGAATGGAAAGTGAAGTAATCACTAAACTAAACTGTATATTATCCTTTTATGTAACTGTATATAAAAGGTGTTTTTTTTGTTTGGTTTTTTTTTGGTTTTTCCTTTTCAAATTTTTTTTTTTTTTACTGGTATTTGTTATAAGCCAATTACAACATAAGCCTTATATTGTATAAATAGGCCTGGTCCACCACCCATGATGAGGAAGCTAGGCGACTTCCTCAGGTGGCAAAAGTCTGGGGGCAGAACCAGGCAGAAACAGGAAGTGAAGAGAGTGCCTGCCCAACCTATACTGGGGCAACTGTACCTGGCGAACCTATACTGGAGGCAACTGTACCTAGCTACCAACACTGGGGGCACCTACCGTGTAAAGTACGACATCCCCTGAGAATAAGCCCTAGCAGGTATTCCTAGCATGCCTGAAATATAAGCCATATCCCGAATGTAAGCCCTTTAGGGAGCAATTCAAAATGCTAGCAATTTCCCTAAATGCTCAGCTAATGTTAATAGATGGGTCAAATTCCACTGGAGCGTTTGCAATTACCAAAATTGCAAATGTAGGACATGCAGCATTTTTGAGCATTAGAATTTTGCGTTTCTGCAATGTAAAGTATATAAACGCTGGCGTAATCGCTCATGAATCGCTATACAGAATGATTTTAAATTACTGCACACTGTAAAAAAAATGTAAATTAATTGAAAGGACCAATCAGAATTAAAAACGCTAATCGCAAACTGCTACACAATCCCTGGCAAAAAGCTTACACTTTTTAAAATCACTACCAAAATCGCCAGAAAACGCTCATGAAATTGCTTACAAAACGCTCATTAAAAGCGATTGCGATTTGTAGTGGGTTCCAGGCCTCAGTGTTGATAATTTTGCATAATTTTGTATCATCTGAAAAGATGGCTACATTACTCTGTACTCCATCTACTAGATCATTAATAAATAAATTGAAAAGAATAGGACCAAGTACTGACCCCTGCGGTACCCCACTGCTAACAGTTTCCCATTCGGAGTATGTTCCATTTACCACCACTCTTCGCCATCTATCCCTTAACCAGTTCTCTGTCCACATACACACATTTTCTCCTAGCCCCTGTATCCTCAACTGTATCAGGCTATTGTGGGAAACAGTGTCAAAAGCCTTTGCAAAGTCCAAGTACACTACATCCATAGCTTTCCCAAGATCTAAATTTTCATCCACCCACCACTTCATAAAAGCTGAGAATGTTGGCGAGACAGGACCAGTCTTTAGTAAAACCATGCTGTCGAACTGAAATAAGATTATTCTGTGCTACATAATTTTGTATAGCATCCCGTAGTGTTCCGCCTTTGAACACAGATGCACAGGGAGAGAAGAAAACCTGGCTATACAGTGTGCAACGGGTTTCAATCAGATAGATCCCTCTTCTATCTGATCATGATCTGAGAGGTATCTATCTGTTGGTCATGTCGACTTAGGTATGGCCAGCTTTAGAGGACCAGCCACGAGGGACGGGAAGGTCAATGGGCTTTATTTAATATTTTTTCCCAATGCAAGGGTGCTTTAACGAGAATCTGTAGCCTCCGAAAATACCCCTTTTTTTCAGCCAGTCTTATTAAGCATTAATGGATTCGCTGAAATGCCGCTATCGTGCGGCAAAATGAGGCTTTAATCACCCTGAAATTGTGGGGCTCTTTCCTGTTGGAGGCAGAGCTTTGAGCTGTAGCTCTGCCTCCATTCGCGTCAATCTCCCGTGGATCTCCATCTCCTCCCACCCCTCTTATCTTCTTTCACTGAGAGGGGCGGGAGAAGGCAGAGATCCACGGAGATTGACGCGAATGGAGGCAGAGCGCCAGCTCAAAGCTCTGCCTCCCCGGGCAGCAAAATCCACAACTTTGAAAGTCATGGATTTTTGCCCCGGTATTTAGGGGTGATTAAAGCCTCATTTTGCCACGAGATAGCAGCGTTTCAGCAAATCCATTAATGCTTAATAAGACTGGCTGAAAAAAGGGGCATTTTAGGAGGCTTCAGACTCTTTTTAAGCACATAAACACTGTTTAAAGCTAATCTGATGAGGGGTTAAAATAATTTATACTTACATGGGTCTTCCTCCAGTCCTATGACCACCGTTGCCCCTCTCGCCATTCTCCCGGGTGTCTCCGTTCGCTTACTATTGGCCCCAGTAATCCTTGTTCACTTGCGTCAGTGGGGCTCTTCTGCTCATGCCCCGGCACAGAACGCTCTCGGCTATGTGAACATGGCGGACGTGCCGACATCCCGGCCTGCGCATGCACATGATGTGATGTGACTGAAGGTGGATTGCGGTGCCGATAGCAGGCGAACGGAGGCAGTAACGGACTGGGAGATGGAAAAACTGAGGAAATCCACCTGCTGGCCAAGCAGCAGTAACGCTGTGTTATCACTTCCAATAGAAACCTGCAGCAAGTCTTCACTGTGAGCAGCAACACCTGATTACTGCTGCTTGGCCAGCAAGCAGGGCCGGCCCGCTCATGAGGCGGGGTGAAACATTTGCCTCAGGCGGCAGATCTGGGGGGGCGGCACCCGCCCGTCCATGGACGCTGGGGCCGCCCGCCGAGCTGGAGGGGTAGCGGGCAGAAAGGGGGTATTGGGCCTAGCGGCGGGGAGGGGGGTCGGACCCCCCCCTCCCTCGCCTGGGTCCCCCGATCTGCGCTCCTCCTCCAGCGTAAAGTACCAGCCAGCGTGCATATGAGAAGAGGCAACGGGCGGGGGAATCACTCACCTTCCGCGTTCCATCGCGTGCTCCACTGACGTCACTTCCGGCAACGCCGCCCACTGTATTGTAAGTGGACGGCCTTGCAGGAAGTGACGTCGGTGGAGCGCACGATGGAACGCGGAAGGTGAGTGATTCCCCCGCCCGTTGCCTCTTCTCATATGCAGGTTGGCTGGTACTTTACGCTGGAGAAGGAGCGCAGATCGGGGGACCCAGGCGAGGGAGGGGGGGGTCCGACCCCCCTCCCCGCCGCTAGGCCCAATACCCCCTTTCTGCTAGCTACCCCTCCAGCTCGGCGGCACCACCCCCCCCCCCCCCACCACCCACGGGGGGGAGCGATTTTTTTTCTAATTTTGCCTCAGGCGGCAAAAAGTCTAGGGCCGGCCCTGCCAGCAAGGGGATTTCCTCAGCTTTTCCACCTTCCAGTCCGACAATGCAAGTAAGTATGAATTCTTTTACCCTCTCCTCTCAAGTTTTCTTTAACCACTTGCCGACCAGGGCTGTATTGGCTGATCTGTGCTGCGCGGGCTCTCCAGCCCGCAGCACAGATCAGTATTATGCCAGGGCGATCAGACTTCCCCCCTTTTTTCCCCACTAGGGGGATGTCCTGCCGGGGGGGGGTCTGATCGCCGCCGGCCATCTGCGTTTTGCGGGGGGGGGCTCCTCAAAGCCCCCCTCCGCAGCCATTTCCGCCCTCTGCCTCCTTACCTCCCTCTCTCCGTAATGCGCAGGACGGAGTTCCGTCCTGCGCATTGAAGGATAGGCTTCCGCCTATCAGATGCTGGCGATCCCCGGTCAATCAGAGGCCGGGGATCGCCGATCTGCCTTACGGCGCTGCTGTGAAGCAGCGCCATATGATGTAAACAGCGGGGATTTCTTCCCCGCGTGTTTACATTTTGCCGGCGAGCCGCAAACGGCGGCCCTCCGGCTGTTCACGGAGACACCATCCGTGAACTGACATGGAAAGGCCGCTCGATCGAGCGGCCGTTTCCATGGTAACCCGCAGACGACCAGTTTACGCCGATCGGCGTTAGCTGGTTGTAGTGTTGGGCGAACACCTGGATGTTCGGGTTCGGGAAAGTTCGCCGAACATGGCCGCAATGTTCGGCATGTTCGGGCCGAACCCCGAACTCCCCGAACATCCCGCTTGTAGGGGCCCTATGGGGTCGCAGGCATAAGGGGGGAGCATGCCCCGATCGCGGGGGGGGGGGGTCGGAAATTCCCCCCACCCCCTCCGCTAGCGCTCCCCCCTCTGCCCGCTTCCCCATACAAAAGTTGCAAGAAGTACCTGTGTCCGGGTGGTAGTGGGTGGCTGCCTGGCTGGCAGTGGGCGGCACTATGCAGTGACTAAATGAGGAGGAGGAGTCCGGAGAGTGACGCGTTGAGGGAGGCCGGGCAGCGAACCGCCCGCTGCCCGGCCTCCCTCAACGCGTCACTCTCCGGACTCCTCCTCCTCATTTAGTCACTGCATAGTGCCGCCCACTGCCAGCCAGGCAGCCACCCACTACCACCCGGACACAGGTACTTCTTGCAACTTTTGTATGGGGAAGCGGGCAGAGGGGGGAGCGCTAGCGGAGGGGGTGGGGGGAATTTCTGACCCCCCCCGCGATCGGGGCATGCTCCCCCCTTATGCCTGCGACCCCATAGGGGGGCCGTATTCGGCCGAACAGGGCCCTGTTCGGCCGAACAGGGGCCCTGTTCGGCTAGTAATTTGGCAGTTCGGGCGAACGCGAACAGTTTGGCCGAACACCACCAGGTGTTCGGCCGAACTCGAACATCACCCGAACAGGGTGATGTTCTGCAGAACCCGAACAGTGGCGAACACTGTTCGCCCAACACTAGCTGGTTGTCAAGAGGTTAATGAAGCCAAAATAATATTTGCCAGCAACTTGTAAGGTAGAAATCTGGAAAGAAGTCTTTCGGTTTACCAGGAAAGTGAAATTTCTCTTCAATTTAATTTGCAGTCTATGCTTCCCTCTCGTGGACAAACCAGGAAGTACACCATTCACATACAGTGGTGTGTCAGACTACATTTACCAGGACGTTCCATATTTATTATTTCGGTTCTTTTCCTTGTTTGTTTGTCAGCTACCTCGTCTGTACAGCATTGGTGATAAAGCAATGAACTATCTTGTTGATTCTCTGCAGTTCGTCAGCCTCTTATTGGCTGTACTGCTGGATGACGTCACCGGGCCGCGGTGCATTACTGGGAAAGCAGCACGCTGTGTGCAGTCAGTGTGATCAGTGCAAAGAAAGCAGACAGGAGCTGACTCTGGTGTGAGTATGTCAGAGTGCTGCATTGTATGTCCTGATGACCGGTGCTGTCTGCAGGGAGACCAGGTCCTGAGTCTGCACAGTATTCTCTATGTTGTGCTGTGTTTACTGTATGTTTATGTGAACTTGCTGTATTGGTTTGTTGCCTGAAGCCTTTTGCAGAAGCTCTATGTAAGCTAGAAGCCTCACCATATGTATAGCCTCAACAAACCTGATGAGATAGATGTGATTGTGTCCAGTCTGTTTAGCACTAAGGATTTTACAGCTATAAAAAAGTTACATTTGCACCATTATTGTCACTATCTTCATAGCATATTTTTTAATCAATGCATCCATATAGAAATCTGAATCATATCCAGCAAGCATGCAAAATAAAGGTGCAGATTTGTCCCTTTCAATGCAGATGTAGCATAGCCATTAAAGGCTACATAGTTTGCAATTCACGGGCAACAGTGGTGGTGGTGTAATGGTTAGTGGTTTAAATCTCAGCCAGGGCACTATCTGTATGGAGTTTGTATGTTCTTCCGGTGTCTGTGTGGGTTTCATCCAGGCACTCTGGTTTCCTCCAGGCCAGAGCAGTGCTTTTCAGCAGGGCTGTGGAGTTGGAGTCGGGGCAATTTTGAGCACCGGGAGTCGGATGATTTTTGTATAAAATCCACAGCCCTGTTAAGTATTAGACTAAGGAGTCGGAGAGTCGGAGTCTGAGCAATTTTGGGTACCTGGAGTCGGAGTCGTGGTTTCAGAAACTGAGGAGTCGGAGTTGGAGTCTGAAGACTTTTGTACCGACTCCACAGCCCTGCTTTTCAGTGCTGCTAGATTTGGGAGCAGCAGGTGCCACCATAGACTATAATGGGAATCACATCTACAGCGGCGCTCAGTGAGTAATGTCGGCGCTGTCCGAAGACGGAGCCAAAATTGCTTAAAAAACACAATCATTCGGCTTCCAGCAATAGCTGGAAGCCAAATTATATCATTCCCCCACTATCCATGGCGGCCTGGAGGGGGAATAATAATTAACACGGCCCGGATTTGTGCAGAAGCAGGATCAGCCATATACCGGCTGTATCCTGCGCCCAAGTCTACCAGTGCCGATTTAAAATGTATGCCTCCAGGCACTCTGGCTTCCTCCAACATCCAAAAAACATACAGACAAGGTAATTGGCTTTCCCCTAATTTGGCCCTAGACTGTGATACATACACCACATGATACATACATAGAAATGACTATGGGAGGGATTAGATTGTGAGTCTTTCTAATGCTGGATACACATGTTGCGGTTTGCTGCGCGATTCGTGGGATCGATTCGATTATTTCCAACATGTTTGATCGTGTTTCGTTTTTAACCACTTGCCGACGGCGCACTCATACCGCGCGTTGGCAAAGTGGCAGCTGCAGGACCAGCGACGCAGTATTGCGTCGCCAGCTTCAGGCTGATTAATCAGGAAGCAGCGGCTCGCGCGAGCGGCTGCTTCCTGTCAATTCACGGCGGGGGGCTCCGTGAATAGCCTGCGGGCCGCCGATCGCGGCTCGCAGGCTAAATGTAAACACAAGCGGAAATAATCCGCTTTGTTTACATTGTACGGCGCTGCTGCGCAGCAGCGTCGTAAGGCAGATCGGCGATCCCCAGCCAATCAGCGGCTGGGGATCGCCGCCATGTGACAGGGGACAGCCTGTCACTGGCTGCACAGTACGGATAGCGTCCTGTGCAGCCCCGATCACCGGGGATGAGCAGATAGGAGAGGGAGGGGGGAATTTTGCCGCGGAGGGGGGCTTTGAGGTGCCCCCCGCAACATGCCAGACAGGAGTAGAGATCAGACCCCCCCTGCACATCATCCCCATAGGGGGGGAAAAAGGGGGGCGATCTGATCGCTCTGTGTGCCAGCTGATCTGTGCTGGGGGCTGCAGAGCCCTCCCAGCACAGATCACAAAAAATAACGCTGGTCCTTAAAGAGACTCTGTAACATTCAAAACATCCCCTGGGGGGTACTCACCTCGGGTGGGGGAAGCCTCCGGATCCTAATGAGGCTTCCCACGCCGTCCTCTGTCCCACGGGGGTCTCTCCGCAGCCCTCCGAACAGCCGGCGACTGTGCCGACTGTCATTTCAATATTTACCTTTGCTGGCTCCAGCGGGGGCGCTGTGGCGGCTTTCCATTCCGAACTACACGGAAATACCCGATCTCATTCGGGTCCGCTCTACTGCGCAGGCGCAGGAAACTTGCGCCTGCGCAGTAGAGCGGACCCGACGGCGATCGGGTATTTCCGTGTAGTTCGGAGCCGACAGCCGTCAGAGCGCCTGCGCAGGAGCCAGGAAGGTAAATAATGACGTCACCGCTGCCCGGACTCCACGGAGGGCTGCAGCGAGACCCCTGACGGATGGAGGACGGCGTGGGAAGCCTCATTAGGATCCGGAGGCTTCCCCCACCCGAGGTGAGTACCCCCCAGGGGATATTTTTATGTTACAGTTCCTCTTTAAGAGGGGGTAAAGGGTGGGTCCTCAAGTGGTTAAGTATGCAAAATCGGCTGTATCCATCGAAACACGATCAAACATGTTGGAAATAATCGAATCGATGGAATCGATCCCGTGAACAGATCTTTTGCAGATAATGATCTTTTGAATGTGTACAGCATCTTTGTGTGCAGCATCTTGCAAAGATTTTTATCTGATGGGGAGTTCAGCACAATAGAATAGACTGTATAGGTATGGCTCTCATACTACATGGAAGGGGGTAAAATTGGTCTGATATCTTTCATTTATCATTCAAGTGTGTATGTAACATTAATAATTGCTGGGAGATGTGATGAACAAACCATCCTGAAACACTGAAATTTCACTTTTGTTAATTGAAAACCTCAGCGATTTCAGTTTGGCTCTGTATTTTTAAAGGGAACCAGAGAGGAACCTTCATTAAAAATACAAAAAGCTTTTATACATACCTGGGGCTTCTTCCAGCCCCATAAGCCTGGATCGCTCCCACGCCGCCATCCTCCGCTTCCTCTATCGCCGGTACCGGGTCCCGTCACTGTAAAATGCAGAATTTAGCAATAGTGTCCCTTTAAGTGTGAACCTTACAGACACTTCCAGGTTTCCCAGATCACTAAAGGCTCATACACACATCAGACCATAGTCTTTTGAAAATGAAAGATCACAGACCAATTTTACCCCCTTCCATGTAGTATGAGAGCCATACTCTACACAGTCTATTCTATGGAGCTGAACTCCCCACCAGACAGAAATCTTTGCAAGATGCTTCACACAAAGATGCTGTAGACATTCAAAAGATCAGTATCTGCAAAAGATCCGTTCCTGCAAATTGCATTCATAGTCTAGGAGATCTGCAGATCATCATACACACCTTGTTTAACTGACATTCATCTGCAGATCAGACAATCCATCCTGGTGGATCTGATCTGCAGATGAATGTCTGTTAAACAAGGTGTGTATGATGATCTGCAGATCTCATAGACTATGAATGCATTTTGCAGGAACGGATCTCTTGCAGGAACAGATCTTTTGCAGATACTGATCTTTTGAATGTCTACAGCATCTTTGTGTGCAGCATCTTGCAAAGATTTCTGTCTGATGTGGAGTTCAGCTCCATAGAAAAGACTGTGTAGAGTATGGCTCTCATACTACAGGAAGGGGGTAAAATTTGGTCTGTGATCTTTCATTTTCAAAAGACTATGGTCTGATGTGTGTATGAGCCTTTTGTGATCCGGGAAACCTGGAAGTGTCTGTTAGGTTCACACTTAAAGGGGCACTATTGCTAAATTCTGCATTTTACAGGATTTAATATAAAATATGAGCAATGACAGTAATATTTCACACATCTATAGTGGCTGATTATAGCCTATTTTTACACTTACATTTCTAATCTCCACTGATGGAGTCACGTCAGAAGTTACGTTTACCTGATGCTGATTTAAGGGGCCCATACACTCAGCAGATTTTTGGCCGATTTCAATCTATCTGACATGTTGGAAAAAATTGGCTTATCTCTGGAGATGGCTTTTCAATTTGCATTGGGCCTAATGGAAATCTGATGGCAACAAAATGCCATCAAATTGATTTTCAATGGATTTCATACTGAAATCTATTGGAAATCTGTTCCCTAGTAAAAAGTTTTTAAACACATCAGATAGATCATCAGTAGATTTTCTGATCTATCTGCTGCTGATCTAACGAGTGTATGGCCACCTTTAGACTACACCATCAGCCTGCAGGAGGCAACTGTACCAGCTGTCTGTGGCTGGTATGTTTCACCCCCTGTTCGTCAGGAAAAGGATTGGTCCATTTTCTAACTGCACTCTTGTGCAGCCCTTCTGCCTAACGGAGCTGTTGTACAGCGTAGCACAGCGCTGTACGGCTCTGTAAATCATGCTGCCCACTGAAGTCCCCTTCAATTGCTAAAGAGCTTGTGTCCTCACTCAGCGCTGCAGTCGGGGATCTTGCATACAGCCAAGAGCTGGTCTCTACGGCAACGGACAACAATAGGTGTCCGGGGCTGTGCCAAGAACCGGAAACACGTCAGAAATCTTTACTTTTTAATATAAAACGCAGCATAAAACGCAAGGACAACTGTAGCAAGAGGTCTATGGAGGTTGCCATATTTATTTCCTTTTATAGCAATACCAGTTGCCTGGCTATCTTGTTGATTCTTGGCATCTAATACTTTAAGCCGTAGCCCCTGAACAAGCATGCAGCAGATCAAGTGTTTCTGACATTGTCAGATCTG
Organism: Hyperolius riggenbachi; assembly: GCF_040937935.1. NCBI lineage: Eukaryota > Metazoa > Chordata > Amphibia > Anura > Hyperoliidae > Hyperolius > Hyperolius riggenbachi. The sequence continues at coordinate 73,942,695 of NC_090646.1, read as the reverse complement.
ACAAGATTAGCTGCATGCTTTCTTCTTCTGTAATCAGACACTACTGCAGCCAAATAGATCAGCAGGGCTGCCAGGCAACTGATATTGTTTAAAAGGAAATGAGTAAGGCAGCCTCTACATGCCTCTAGCTACAGTTGACCCTTAAGCCTGGTACACACTTGATTGACCAATTCTACCATCTCCATGTAGTATGAGGCCAGTTTCAGACTATACTTTGGAGTTAGCGACCAACAGGCCACATACCTCTCACTACGGTTGTCCTTGAAGCCCAATCTACATGATACGATTCTTTGTACAATTCGATTACGATTCTATTTACGATCCGATTAAATCCGTCATGTCCGATCGGGATTCGATTTAATTCGATTTGCCATTGCAAAACAATGGCAAATCGGATTGAATCGAATCCTGATCGGACATGTCTGATTTAATCGGATCGTAAATAGAATCGTAATCGAATCGTACAAAGAATCGTATTGTGTAGATTAGGCTTTAAGGCTGGCTCCTGCAGAGTGCTGACGCTGATTGTGCTGCTTATATGAAAACAAATAAGCTGTTGTCAGCTTTGCCACCCATTATTTGTTCACCTACATTTATTTTGGTGTATATTGTTCAGAATTGCTTTGTGTTCAGCTGTTTGTTGTAGCTTTAGAATACTGCTATTTCCCAAGTCAGAAAGAAACCTTTTGTAGCTGTTAATTTGTTAATTTTTTTTTTTTTTTTTTTTATTGTTGCATAAAGTTTAGTGTTTTTAGATGTTTTGGCTTTTGTTTGTTCCCCCCCCCCCCCCCCCCTTCTCTCAGGCCCAGAACACACCAAAAACCTCTAGCAGATGTGCAAAATGCTAGATGTTTTGAAACCGATTTTTCAGAGCGATTCTAGGCATGTTTAGAGGGGTTTTCTAAACATGCCTAGCGTTTTTTGGAGAGTTTTTTTTGTGTAGCAGATTACACATATTGTTACAGTAAAGCTGTTACTGAACAGCTACTGTAACGAAAACGCCTGGAAAACCGCTCTGATCTAGCGTTTTTCAGAGCTGTTTTCCACTTTTCTATACTTTAACATTGAGGCAGAAACGCCTCAGAAATCTAAAAAATGCTGCAGCCCTGAGTTTGCGTTTGTGGAAAAAACAACCCGCTCTGGTGTACACCATGTACACCACTGGTGTACACCATCCCATTCACTTTCATTAGCCAAGGGGTTTTCCCCCCTGCAAGCGTTTTAAAAAACTGCTCCAGAACCGCTCTGGTGTGCACCAGCCCTATGACCGCTTTCTCTACAGTAAACCTAATTCTCACTTGTGTTTCAGTTACAAACATGGGCCTATTCTGCTGATTAAACACTTGGGCTAGTTCAGTGGTCAGTTGTGTTGCAGAGTGTATATCACATTTTGAATTAAAAAAATGTTTGGTTTGGGTCCGTTTTAAGCAGCCACATATAGCAATTCTATATGTGGGCTACAGGGCCATTTTTTTTTCTGCAGCTGGCAGGGTGGGATTTCTGAAAAGGCCACAAAGGCCCGGGCTTTGGGTGACTGCAGCCCAAGAGGCACCTGGAAGCAAAAAAGAGGTTGCTACATATGACAGAGGAGGCTGTGAATGGGGAGTAACACATGAATAAGGGAAGCTAATGTCTAAGGGAGCTGTTCATGAAAGAGATTCTGCTGTACTTGGATGTTACACATGGAAGAGGAGGCTGCATATGGAATGGGAGGGCTGCTATAATGGGAGGGCTGCTATAATGGGAGGGGCTGCAGTACATGGATGTTACACATGGAAGAGGGGGCTGCCCATGGAATGGGAGGGACTACTATAATGGGAGGGGCTGCAGTACATGGATGTTACACATGGAATGGGGGCTTTCCTGGCCTGGGGCAGAAAAAGTAGAAATCCGGCCGTGGCTGCTGTAAGTATCCCTTCCCCCGTCCTGGCAGGGTGAGCTGAGTGGCGCGGGGAGATGTCATATTTACCTGCTGGCTTGATTGACAGCGGCACTTCCCGTAGGCACAGTACGGATGACCTTGAGGTCGCTCTCTGCGCCGTACGGGGACCTCGGACCGGCGGCTGAGAGCAGAGCTGCGGCGTGGGACATGTCAGCTTCAAAAGGCTGGAGGAAGCCCTAGGTAAGCAGATCAGGGGGTAGTTAAATTTGCTTGATGACGCCTTGAGGCCTGGAACCAACTACAAAATGCTATCGCTAATCGCAAGTGTTTTGTATGAACAGTTTGTAAGCGATTTCATGAGCGTTTTAGGGAGCGATTTTAGAAAGTGTAATCAATTTGCCAGCGGTAGTGTAGCGATTAGCGTTTTAAAGTCTGATTGGTCCTTTCATTTATTTTTAATTTTGCTACAGTGTACATTAACTTTAAAACGCAAGCAAAATCGCTCCGTGCAAGTTTTGATGAGCGATTACGCCAGCGATAATATACTTTACATTCAAAGCGCAAACGCTAACAAAATGCTGCATGTCCTGCGCTTGCGATTTTGGGAATCGCAAACGCTCCAGTTTAAGTTGGCTCATCCGTTAACATTAGCTGAGCGTTTTGGGAAATCGCTAGTGTTTTCAAGCGCTCCCTAAATGCTCTGAAAAGCGCTCTTGTGGGTTCCAGCCCTCAAGGAGGTACTGTTACGGAAATCTTAACATTTTAAAACGCATACAAATAAGAAGTACATTTCTCCCAGAGTAAAATGAGCCATAAATGACTTTTCTCCTATGTTGCTGTCACTTACAGTAGGTAGTAGAAATTCTGACATTACCAACAGGTTTTGGGCTTGTCCATCTCTCCATAGGGGATTCTCAGCATGGCCTTTATTCTTTATAAAGACATTCCCTAAAAAAGATTTATACAATGATACTGGACAGCCTCCCTGCTTATCGTACACTTTTTTTTGGCAGTTGGACGGAGCAACTGCCATTGACTAAGTGCATCTTGAAAATAACGAAATCCTTGTGAACCCCCCATGAAGAGATGGGCTAGTCCAAAACCGGTCAGAAAGTCTGTTCTGTCAGATTTCTACTACCTACTGTAAGTGACAGCAACATAGGAGAAAAGTAATTTATGGCTAATTTTACTCTGGAAGAAATATACATCTTAATTGTATGTTTACATATATTTTAAATTTGAAGATTTTAAACGGGCTAGGTCTGTCATCACTCGCACCCGTCACACGCACTCGCCTGCCCCTTCTGCCCCCATCCTCCCTCAGCTCTCCGCGGGTCAATAGTTAATAATAATAATAATAATAATAATAATTTGTTTGCGGTAACTGCAGACGATTCCCCACAAGCATTTTGCTGCATGAGATGTGTGTTCTCTGCGTTTTTACCACATACAGTTTTTTTTTATTTTATCTTTTTACAGTAACTGGGGATTCACAGGCATTGTGCGGGAAAAGTAATTCAGGTTGTAACTTTGTAGCCAGATTTGAACTGGGGATCTAGCACTGCAAGAGCGTTATCTGCTGTATCTCACTGACCCTCTCTGCTCTGCACTAGTGTGGCAGGTTCCTCCCTCCTGCTGTGTGACCAGGTATGGGACCTGGTTACAGTTTCAATGTCAGGCTGCAAATCCACTCCTACTGTAACAGAATGGGGGATGTGTATATCAGTGACCAGTGAGCCCATCAGCCTATTGGGGAATATACAAACACTTCTCTCTAGTGACAGATTTAAAGAGGAACTGTATGGCTGATATTGTGGTGAAACCCCTCCCATAGTGTGATACCATGACAGTTTGCTGTGGACCTCATTGCATTGTGGGAAATAACCGCTTTTTCCAACTGCCAAGCAAGCAATATCTCCCTCTGTCTGTGCATAGAACCCTCAGAAAAGAACATTCTGTCCAGATTACCTGGCAGAACTAAAGATGTCACCACCTGTGATACATTTCAGGGAGAGGAAAGATTTTACAATGGGCAAACACTGACTAAATAATCAATATAAATTAATATTGTAAAAAAAAAAAAAAAAAAAGCAGTTTTATTCATTATTTTCACTACAGTTCAGGATTAGCCATACTATGCCAGGAAAAAGAACCACATATATAAGTAGATAAATACTTGATCTACTTACATAACACATGTATTGTACTGTCCATGCTTTGATTTCGGTGAATGTTATATAGTAAATTAAGAGAATTCTGTTCCTGGTGGAAACCTTGGGCTTGATTCACAAAATGGTGCTTTAATTTATCACGCAAACGCGACCGATAACGCATGAATTTTTGCATGCGATAACCGTTACCACTTGAAATTTCGCATGAAGCACTATCCGCAGCGTGCTAACAGTTAGCACCGTTTTGTGAATCAAGCCCCATGTCTTTTGCCCACAGCTGAGGCTAAATACTGATGTCATTCTTCCCTTAACTTTTTTTTTCTTTTCTCCTCCAATCGCTGAGTCACCTCAGCCTTGCTTGTAAACACAAGTGAGCAGGGGGATCATGTTTCAGCTAGTCAGCTAGGGAAGGAAATAAAGGGAAGAGGAGGACTATATTAAAGATAAAAAGAACCCCCAGCATGCAAATGTTTGGCAACGACTATTAGGCCCCATTCACACTTAGAAGCGTGTTTTGCTGGAGTGATCTTTCTGCGATTTTTACAGGGAAAAATCACTGGACAGTGTAGCGATTTCTCCGGGATCGCGTTTAGCGCTTCTATGGCACTGAAACGTGATCGCCGGGAAATCGCCTGAAAATGGTGCAGGCTACGCGTTTGCGTTTTGCGGAGCTTAGCGCAAATCGCCCAAGTAAGAACGGGCCCATAGGGTTTTATTACACTAACTCTTTCAAAAGAGCTAGCGTTTGAGTGCTTTGCCGAAATCGCCGGCAAAACACTCAAATGTGAATGGGGCCTCAAAGGGCCAGTTCTCCTAAAATATGTGATAAGTCCAAATCATAACAGTGGAAAAAGTTTTGAATGCAGGATTAGCATCTTTATCACTTAGTACACTCAGACCAGCTACTGTTGAAATTTGTTTTTTATGGTGACAATCCCGCTTTACTGTTTGCCTGGCCTTCTTCTCAGATAATTGCTTAGATGTGTCTCAGGCAGCTATAAGGTTCTGTAGTTCCTGATTAGATTCATGTTACCATAGCTCCTGTGTAGTGAATGCAGAACATGTGGTCAGTCATCACCCAGAATTGATTGGGTAAGGATGTAGGAGATGTGGTAATGGGAAGCAGCACAAGATCCTCTCACTGCTTTGTGTATCACTCTGAACTTGTAACATCGGCTGCTGGATAGAACTATTGGAAGCACGGTAAATTCTTCTTTACAACTGGTATTTATTTCCTTTTTCTATCACCTCTGGCTATATGGCGGCTCAGTGCCTGTCAGTGCTTACAGAAGGGATTTGATTTGAACTGAGATGTTAGTACAGATAAATGCAGCTCCATTTCTCATTTGCTGCTTCATCTGCTCCCCACATGGCTCGTCTCTAGCTGAGGTGTGGGGCGAGTCTGTGCCAGAGGTTCATCGAAATGCTTTGTATCACTGCATGTGTATCCTTGAGGCCCGAGGTGACAGTAAAACGAATGAAATAAACAATTGTATCTATCTTCCTCCTTCTAAAAATGACTTTTTAAACACTTAAGGACCAGGGGATTTCTTGCTAATCTGTGCTGCGTGGGCTCTCCAGCCCGCAGCACAGATCGGGTTTGAGGCAGGGCGATCAGACTTCACCCCCCCTTTTTTCCCCACTAGGAAGATGTCCAAGCGGGGGGGCTCATCAAAGCCCCCTTTCGCAGCGATTTTTTTTCACGCTCCCTCGCCTTCCCTCCCTCTCTTCTGTGCTGTGGGTGGCACACCTCGGATAGGCTTCAGCCGTATGATGTTAACAGCGGGTATTTCTTCCCCGCGTGTTTACATTTAGCCTGCAAGCCGAGATCGGAGGCTCGCAGGCTGTTCACTGAGACACCCTCCGTGAACTGACATGGAACGGCCGCTCGGATGAGCGGCCGTTTCCATGGAAACACCACTTTGACCTGCCAACGCCTATCGGCGTTAGGCGGTCGTTAAGTGGTTAAGATATTCCAGTTTTATTTTAAGTTTAAATTTGCTTAAAGGGACACTTAAGTCAAACAAAAAAAAAATGAGTTTTACTCACCTAGGGCTTCCAATAGCCCCCTGCAACTGTCCGGTGCCCTCGCCGTCTCCCTCCGATCCTCCTGGCCCCGCCGGCAGCCACTTCCTGTTTCGGTGACAGGAGCTGACAGGCTGGGGACGCGAGGGATTCTTCGCGTTCCCAGACACATTAGCACCCTCTATGCTGCTATATGGTATATGATATATGGTATAGCAGCATAGATGGCGCTATTGTGGCCAGGAACGCGAAGAATCACTCGCGTCCCCAGCCTGTCAGCTCCTGTCACCGAAACAGGAAGTGGCTGCCGGCGGGGCCAGGAGGATCGGAGGGAGACGGCAAGGGCACCAGACAGCTGCAGGGGGCTATTGGAAACCCCAGGTGAGTAAAACTCATTTTTTTTGTTTGACTTAAAGAGAGTCTGAAGCGAGAATAGATCTCGCTTCAGACCTCATAGCTAGCAGGGGCATGCGTGCCCCTGCTAAAACGCCGCTATAGCGCGGCTTAACGGGGGTCCCTGTCCCCCCAAACCCCCTCCGAGCAGCGGGGGAGCGCTTCCTGGTTGGGGCAGGGCTAACCGCCGCAGCCCTGCCCCATGCGCGTCTGTCAGACGCGTACCTCCGCCTCTCTCCCGCCCCTCTCAGTCTTCCTTCACTGAGAGGGGCGGGGGAGAGGCGGCGATGCGCGTCTGATAGACGCGACTGGAGGCAGGGCTGCAGCCGTTAGCCCTGCCTCCAGGAAGATCAGGTCCAGCGACCTTTTTTCCGACCCTGGTTTGCGGGGGGTGGGTTGGGGGTGAAGGGACCCCCGTTAAGCCGCGGGATAGCGGCGTTTTAGCAGGGGCACACGTGCCCCTGCTATATATAAGACCTGAAGCGAGATTTAGTCTCGCTTCAGTGTCTCTTTAAGTGTCCCTTTAAGGGTTTTGTTTTGTTTTTGTTTTGTTTTTTCTGCTTTGTTTTTGCTCAATGACACATTCATTGAAGTATGCCAGAGCTAAAATCTATGAACTATTGGCCAATTTTAATCTCTTTCCTGCACTGAGAAGCCATTTTCTGCTAGGTATGTGTTTTATAGTTGGAAATTCTTATCAGTGAGGGTCACACTGTAGTCACCTCCTGTCAGCCACTTATACCTGATATGTAACTCTTTCAGGCAGAAAAAGAAAAAAAGGAACACATCATAGTCATTTGTGTGCAAGGTACTGTACATACCCATGTCTATCTCATCATGTCACCTCGGGTATCCTTTAACCTCCCTGGCGGTACGCAGTTTCAGAGGCTGTGTCCGCGGTAGGATTTTTTTAAAACAACTTTTTTTTTTTCTTTTCTTTTTTTTTAATTACATTTTTTAAAAAATAAAATGCGTTTTGTGTTAGCTAGCACTTCGTTAGCTAACTATGTCCCCCAAGCCTCGCCGCACCTAACTAAACCCCCCAATTGCCGCTGGCAACATTTACCCCTCCGCGATCCCGCGAGAACCGCAGCTTCACAATTCGGCTTCACTCATCGCTATGGCGACAATCGGACTATGGCGACATTGACGTCATGCGCAGTCCCAATCCTCCCCATACTGAAGACTGGAGCTGATTTGGAGGCTGCGGGATCCCTGGGGGGTACGTATTACAGCAGCAATCGGGGGCGATCTGTGGGGAGCGGAGAAACTTTGGGGACATAGTTAGCTAGCCAAGTGCTAGCTTAAGCCTATACAACAAATTTTATTTTAAAAAATCCTCCCGGGGCCATGTGATCCTCTGCGGCGGTAGCCCGAGCGTAGCTTGGGATTACCGCCAGGGAGATTAAAGGACAACTGAAACAAGAGGGATATGGAGGCTACCATATTTATTGCCTTTTAATCAATACCAGTTGCCTGGCTAGCCTACTGATCCTCTGCCTCTAATACTTTTATCCGAGACCCTGAACAAGCATGCAGCACATCAGGTGTTTCTGACATCATTGTCAGATCTGACAAGATTAGCTGCATGCTTGTTTCTGGTGTGATTCAGACACTACTGTAGGCAAATGGACCAGCAGGGCTGCCAGGCAACTGGTATTGTTTAAAAGGAAATTAATATGGCAGCCACATTCTTCTCACTTCAGTTGTCCTTTAATATAGATTGCCAGCAAATCACAACTTGGAATAGATGAAGCAGCAGCTGTGTTGTTCAGTGATTTGCCAGTCTTAAAGGCAATCAGAAGTGAGAGAGTTATGGAGGCTGCCATATTTATTTTGTTTTAAACAATGCAGATTGCCTGGCTGTTCTGCCAATCCTCTGCTTCTAATGCTTTGTCATAGACCCTAAACAAGCATATGCAGATCGTGTGTGTCTGTGTCTGTCTGTCTGGACCAGCAGGGCTGCCAGGCAACTGATATTTAAAATGAAATGCATATGGCAGCCTCCCTATCCTCCTCCCTTCATGTTCCCTTTAAATTTACTCTTCTGGGTTAAACTGACTTGTTAAAGCAGTAGGATCAGCCATACTACGCCAGGGAAAAAAAACACATATATAAGTAGATAAATACTTGATCTACTTACATAACACATGTATTATACTGTCCACGTTTTGATTTCAGTGAATGTTATATAGTAAATTATGAGAATTCTGTTCCTGGTGGGGGCCATGTCTTTTGCCCACAGTTAAGGCTAACTCGTGATGGCATTTCTGCCCTTTACTTTTTTTCTTGTCTCCTCCAATCGCTGAGTCGCCTCAGCCTTGCTTGTAAACACAAGTGAGTAGGGGATTAGGTTTCAGATAAGGAGCTGGCAGGGGAAATAAAGGGAAGAGGAGGAATAGATTATAGATAAAAAGAACCCCCAGCATGCAATTCTCTGGCACCGACTACTAAAGGGCCAGTGCTCCTTAAGTATGTGATAACTCCAAATCATTTGAAAGTTTTGAATGCAGGATTAGCATCTTTATCACTTAATACACTCAGACCAGTTGCTGTTGAAATTTGATTTTTATGGTGACGATACCGCTTTAAGCTACATACTTGCCAGAAGATGGCTTGGAGAACCCACGGCGATGTGATCAGAGGAACAAGCACTCCCCAATCCAACTTTCTACGGCAAAAACACGCGATGGCACATGACGGCCGCGAACGAAGGTTCAAACCATCATGGGAGTCGTTGGTGATCTTAAAGATCCACCATGACAGTTGTAATTGCCGTGTCTTAAAACATTGTTCGTGTAATTGTGCACATGCACCCACATTGTGACATCATGAAAAACAATCTTGTCGTGCAAAAAAAAAAAAAAAAACCCAGTTGAGGGAGAAAAGTCGCGTTTTGGGTGTGTGCCTTTACTTTAGGACGACAAATTTCCATCTTGCCTGCAGCATTTGTACTGTTAGGACACCACAGTCTTGTTGCATGTTTTGCAAAAGCCTATAAATCCAGGCCAGGTTTGCATGATCTCTACTGCTCTCTTGTGTTCTTCTGCTTCAGGGAATGATAATCAATGTAGAAAATAAACTCATGAACTCTTTACCGGATAAATAAGTATCCAGCTATAGGCTGGATAGAACAGCAGCACCAGGTGTGTACCAGTCTGCTCCTACAAATAAACCATGGTAAAGGCTAGAATCATGTGCATTGCTAATCCAAGCTTTGCAAAGTGGGATGAAAATAAATTCCTGAACAACATCTGTAACTATCAGTCTACATTCTATTCTTCATACAAGCACCTAGAAAGTGGCTGCATTAAAGCCAAGATACAGGAGTTTCCCCGCTCGCCCCCCCCACCCCCCCCCAATCCTAAGTAACCTCCACACAGTGAGGGCTTTTTGGTCTCTTTTAGTCCCTTTTATGTTCTTGGTGGTTCTGGGTCACCCTGAGCTGCTTGGGTATTCTGTTGTACTAGGACTTTACTGATGCACTCCTGTAGTAACCCTTCTCATGCTCTTATCTTCTCGTCAGTTGTGACATCTGCTCAGACGCCAGCGTGCTCCTTGCATGATACAGCGTCGGCTGCTCACCACCATCAGCAGGATGACCGAGGAGGCCAAGAGACTGGCGGGATGTGCTGCTGTGGACAATCATGTCCAGGTTTGTTCTGACCTTTTTAATTCTACTCCTTTTTAGGATTACTGCAACCTAGTCCTTTTGGTCAGCTATTAATTAGACTGATGTCTCCCCATTCCCTCCTGAACTGTTCCAGTCATCTCCTGGGTCACTGATGCTGCCCTTCGTTACCAGTCCCTCCACTGGCTGCCAGTTACCCAGCAGATCTAAATGATACAAGTAACACTTGCTTATAAAAGTTTCATAAATTGTCTTCTCCATATATTTCCTTACTAAATTCTGGGTGCCATCCCTAACTTTGCCATGAAACCCTCCTATCTTCCATGTTTGTTACCTCTTCCCACCCTTGCAGCCAGGACATTACACACGTCAAATACCCTCCCTAGGAGATTCCCCCCCCCCCCCCCCCGCTGTGTGTGTGTGTGTGTGTGTACGCACGAGCACGCAATTTGCAATGTAAAGCAAGCCTTAGGAGAAGTTTGGAATCGGCATAACAGCCAGGCAAGAATAATGTAGCTGGTGATGGCATTTTTATATTCCTCTCACTTGTGATTTCCTTTAACTTGGAGACATTGTCTTGTCTGGTAAATATTAGTCTTGCTAAGCATGTAGAAGGCAGGAATGCCAAGTAATCCCAGTCACTCCCTTGGTACACTAGACAAGCGGAGACTGGTGCGCAGTACAAAGGCTGCCAGCCTTATTATTAACCACTTCACCATTGAGGGGTTTCACACCCTGACCACTAGAGCAATTTTCACCTTTCAGCGCTCTTTCCATTCATTCGTCTATAACTTTATCATTACTTATCACAATTAACCGATCTATATCTTGTTTTTCCCGGATCGTCACTCGGACAGCACCCCTGGATGAGACTTGTCTCCCTCCCCACCGTGGACAGGAACTGCAAAAGAAGAATTTGCATAAGCGACAGGCAGCCTGCTATATAAGCTACTTACTTGCTGCTATACTTCAGTATAGTTTCCTGTCCCGGACGGAGCGGAGGGAGAGGTCTCCAGGGTGCCATCCGTGTCAGTCGGCAGGGGCAGCGTGTAGCAGGACTCCCATCAGAGCTGAGCAGTGATCAGTGGGGAGTCCTGCAGCGTATGGGAGGCTTCTCCAGTGAAGGCGGCTGTGTTATGCGCGCAGGCGCGCGCATGAAGAAGGTCACTTCCGGTTCACCCGGAAGTAGTCACGCGCTGGCGTCCCGCGTGATCTGAGGTCTGCAGAGCGGCAGGGGCCGCGGCGGTGAGAAGCGAATCAGCCGAACAGCTGATTCCAATTAAGATGCCTGACCAAGCGGCAGGGGCCGCGGCGGTGATATGCAGTCAGCCTGCAGGCTGATTCATCAAGGTATGTGAGGCTGATTAACATAAATTATGCAACAAGGGTAGCATTGATTGTCTTCAGCTGGGTCTGCTTATGTGTATTTAAGCTAGAGGTGAGTCCATGATTCAGATGTTGCTGGCAATCATGGAGGACGCTTCAGGTTCAGCTCCTTTGCAGTCTGCGAAGTCTGGCCAAGACCCCTCTCTGGCAAGTAGATGTGGTACCTGAAATACTCCTGCTTGTTTGATATATAATATAAAACCTCTAGTAATATTTGTTCCTTGTTTGTGTTTTTTTATAGCCTAAAAAACATGACAAGTCGGACAAATCTGATAAAAATGAAAAGTCTGAAAGGCCTGACAAGGCTGCTGCTCAAACCAGTCAGCATGGTTCAAACAGGTCTGAGAAGAAATGTGCAATATGTAACGGTCGTTTATCTTCATCTTCCAAAAAGCTGTGTCAGAACTGTACAGAAAAGGTGGTTAAAGATGAGTCACCCGTCATATTTAAAGATTTAATGGGCTGGATGAGGTCAGAAATGTCTACAGCAATAAAAGAGATTAAGGAATCTGCCATTGCTTCAAATCCTATAGTTCCTTCGGATGTCCAAGGAACTGGTGGAGATATGGACACAGTGCCTGTAGTTACTATTCCAGCATCTCCTGTATTGGATTTATCTCAGCCGGGGCCCTCCGGTTCTAAACGTAGAAGAGAAAGCGAGGTGGAGGATTCAGAATTATCTGAGGGGGAGATTTCTGAATTGGATCATCCATCAGATGGGGAAGTCTCTAATTCTGATAGATCGAAATTTGCTTTCTCTGCTGATTTAATGAAGGACTTATTAGGTGCTATGTATGATACAATGGGTATCAAGACAGAGAAAAAATCTTTGACGCCTTTGGATGAGATGTACAGAACTTTGGCGGAACCCCAGCCTCAGTTTATCCCAGTCCATTCCACCTTAAAGGGTATGATTAAGAAGGAATGGGATAACCCTGAGAAGCGGGCCTTCTGGCCTAGGTCCTTATCCAATCGTTACCCTTTTTCTCCAGAGGATCAGGGGTTTTGGGGTCCTCCGCCTAGGTTGGACCCATCTTTTTCAAAGGTGTCAAAGAAAACGGACTTATTATTTGAGGATTTTGGAAGTCTGAAGGATCCAATCGACAAAAAGATGGACAACCTTCTGCGTAGAGCATGGGAATCCTCTTCCTTGACATTTAAGCCCGCTGTAGCTTCAACAGCAGTGAGTAGATCATTGAAGACATGGCTGTTAGAAATGCAGAATAAGATCGCTTCCGGTGTTTCCCGAGAAGAGATTCTTAACGATTTTCCTAAAGTTTTAAATGCCTCTAATTATATTATAGATGCTTCAGATGACACAGTAAAACTTACGGCCAGAACGACTGCCTTAGTTAACTCAGCCAGAAGAGGTATATAGGTTAAAACCTGGAATTGTGACAATTCCTCGAGATCAAAACTGTGTGGTATTCCATGTGAGGGGGGGCTGCTTTTTGGATCAAAATTAGATGATACACTAGATAGAACATCAGATAGAAAGAAAAACTTTCCAGAAAAGAAAAGACCATTTCAGTATAAGCGGCCATTTCGTCCCCCCAACAGATCTGAGCAGGACTCCAAATCTTCCAAGGGTAAACGTTGGGCCCCGTATAGACCGCAGAAGTCAAAACCCAACTTCAATCCTGCCAAGAGACAGGATAAGCAATGACGCCAGGATCCCAGTGGGGGGGAGGGTTGCAAACTTTTTGGAAGTATGGCAGCCTCAGTTCACAAGTCAGTGGTTGCTAAAGATTATTTCAGAGGGGTACCAGATCGAGTTCAGTCATCCTCCTCCTCTAAGGTTTTGCATTACTCCACAACCCCAGGATCAAAGAAAGTGTCTGGCATTACAGAACGAGGTCCTGTCCCTTCAGGAGAAGGGGGTAATAAGATATGTACCAAGCTGCCAGAGAGGAAAAGGGTTCTATTCTCATGTGTTTCTGGTGAAAAAGCCACAGGGAACTTACCGGTTTATCCTAAACCTAAAAAAGTTAACTCTAAATGTGAAATACAGAAAATTCAGGATGGACAATATAAAATCTGTGATTCATCTCTTGCAGAGAAACGATTTTCTTGCTTCCATAGATCTCAACGACGCATACCTTCACCTGCCCATCCATCCATCATCTCAACAGTATCTAAGATTTGCAGTGCTCATGGAGGAAGAGGTAAGACATTTTCAGTTTATTGCTCTTCCTTTTGGACTTTCCTCTGCACCATGGCTATTTACCAAGGTGATGTCCGAGGTTTTAGCCGAGCTTAGACTGAGGGGAATCAATATCCTCGGATATTTAGATGATTTTTTGATTTGGGGCCCTTCAGCTGAAGTGGTAAGGTCACAGACATTATCGACATTAGACTATCTCCAGCAGTTGGGTTGGCTTATTAATTGGGAGAAATGTTCCCTTGTTCCATCCCAGGTCATAGAGTTTCTAGGTTTTAACATTGATACTAGAAAGGAGAAGATCTTCATGCCTGATAGAAAGATTTTTGCCATTCTAAACGCTGTTTTTTCCTTTCAGAACTCAAGAACAATATCGCTGAGGAAAGCAATGGCAATACTCGGACTCCTAACAGCCTCATTTCCCGCAGTACAGTGGGGACAATTCCACGCAAGAGTACTACAGTTGTGGATACTCAGATCATGGAACAGGAGCCTCACAGTGCTAGACAGGAGGATCTCTATTCCTCACAGCATAAAAGTGTCTCTGTTGTGGTGGCAGGATCGGGTTCACTTTAACAGGTCGTTTGTGGAATTACCCGGAACAAAGGATAATCACAACGGATGCCAGTTTATGGGGATGGGGAGCACACCTGGATGCTCTTCCAGCCCAGGGACAGTGGTCTATACAGATCAGCTCAAGGTCATCAAACAGCAGAGAACTAGAAGCAGTATGGATGGCACTACTACACTTCAAGGATCAAATCAGAGGATCGCATGTAACTATAAAGACCGACAACAGGGCAGTTGTGGCATTCTTAAACAGACAGGGAGGCACGAGAAGTCAGATATTATGGAAGCAGACATCAAAGATTATGTTTTGGTCAGAAAGCAATATCGAGTCTCTACAGGCACGTCACCTAAAGGGGACATCAAACCAGGTGGCGGATTATCTAAGCAGGGAGAGGCTGGACCAGAACGAGTGGTCACTCAACCAGAAGGTCTTTCAGATGATAATTTCACAGTGGGGATGCCCAGAACTGGATTTATTCGCCAGGAGAAAGAACTCAAAATGTCGGAAATTTTGTGCCCTATACCAGGAGGATTCACCTTGGGTGGTGGATGCGTTCACAATCAGTTGGGAGGGTATGATGATGTATGCTTTTCCTCCAATTCCATTACTTTCAAGAGTATTGAAGAAGATCATTCAGGACAGGGCGAGACTCATATTGATTGCTCCAATGTGGCCCAAACGTCCATGGTTCACATTACTTCAGTCTCTAGCGATATCCGAACCAATAGTACTCCCACTGATACAGGACCTGTTGTCCCAGGGCCCAGTGTTGCATCCAGATCTGAGTCTACTTCATCTATCAGCCTGGAACCTGAGTGGGAAATACTAAAGTCCAAGGGCTTCTCAGATGATCTGGCAGAAACATTACTCAATAGTAGGAAAAAGGTAACTCGGGGAATCTACCAGAAGGCATGGAGAGTCTTTAAAGAGGAACTGTAACATAAAAATATCCCCTGGGGGGTACTCACCTCGGGTGGGGGAAGCCTCCGGATCCTAATGAGGCTTCCCACGCCGTCCTCCATCCGTCAGGGGTCTCGCTGCAGCCCTCCGTGGAGTCCGGGCAGCGGTGACGTCATTATTTACCTTCCTGGCTCCTGCGCAGGCGCTCTGACGGCTTTCCATTCCGAACTACACGGAAATACCCGATCGCCGTCGGGTCCGCTCTACTGCGCAGGCGCAAGTCTCCTGCGCCTGCGCAGTAGAGCGGACCCGAATGAGATCGGGTATTTCCGTGTAGTTCGGAATGGAAAGCCGCCACAGCGCCCCCGCTGGAGCCAGCAAAGGTAAATATTGAAATGACAGTCGGCACAGTCGCCGGCTGTTCGGAGGGCTGCGGAGAGACCCCCGTGGGACAGAGGACGGCGTGGGAAGCCTCATTAGGATCCGGAGGCTTCCCCCACCCGAGGTGAGTACCCCCCAGGGGATGTTTTTAATGTTACAGAGTCTCTTTAAGGACTGGTGTGCAAACAGATCTTTTAACAATAGATCACTTAGGTCAGTTTTGGAGTTTTTACAATGTGGCTATAAGAAGGGCCTCAGTGTTAGTACTCTGAAGGTTCAGGTATCAGCCCTGAGTGTTTTTCTGGAAAGAAAGTTAGCACAGGAAGATTATATAGTTCGTTTTTTTCAGGCACTGAGAAGACTAAAACCATCTATACGATCAAGAGTACCTGCTTGGGATCTCAATACGGTCTTACAGGGTCTATGCGAGTCTCCATTTGAACCTTTATCTCAGGTCTCTGACAAATTCCTAACATTAAAAACCATATTTCTTCTAGCCATTACTACTGCAAGAAGGATAGGGGAGCTACAAGCTTTATCCATAAAGGAGCCGTATTGTGTTATTTCAGAAGATAGAGTAACATTACGCCCGGATGCAGCATTCCTTCCTAAAGTGGTTTCCTCATTTCACAGAAACCAAGAAATTTATATTCCGTCATTTTGTGAGAATCCCACAAATGATAAGGAAAAGAGACTACATTCTCTAGACGTAAGAAGATGTTTATTACATTATTTGGAAAGGACTAACTCTTGGAGAAAGTCAGACGCAATTTTTGTCCTGTTTGCAGGCAGGTCAAGAGGAAATAAGGCTTCTAAGACAACCCTAGCACGTTGGATCAAGCAAGCAATTGTATCAGCATACCAGGTGCAAGGGAAGACGTTAACTTCTTCTGTCAGGGCCCATTCTACAAGAGGTATCTCTACGTCATGGGCAGAGAGGGCAGGGGCCTCTATTGATCAGATATGCAGAGCTGCAACATGGTCGAGTCATAACACGTTTGTGAAACATTATCGACTTAATGTATCTGCAGGCACAGATTTATCCTTTGGAAGGAAGGTTCTGCAAGCAGTGGTCCCACCCTAAGCCTGATCTCTAGTATATCGTCTCATCCAGGGGTGCTGTCCGAGTGACGATCCGGGAAAGACAACTTTACTTACGGTAACGTCTTTTCCGGTAGTCAGGAGGACAGCACCCCTACAACCCGCCCTTTTTGGGTGGAGTATCAGAGGTTTGTATAAGCATTATTAATGTCTGTATTATCTTTTATATTTACTGAAGTATAGCAGCAAGTAAGTAGCTTATATAGCAGGCTGCCTGTCGCTTATGCAAATTCTTCTTTTGCAGTTCCTGTCCACGGTGGGGAGGGAGACAAATCTCATCCAGGGATGCTGTCCTCCTGACTACCGGAAAAGACGTTACCGTAAGTAAAGTTGTCTTTTCCACCACCAATTAGGCTTTCTTTAGGTGGGACATTATGCCAAGAATTATTTTATTCTAAATGTGTTTTAATGGGAAAATAGGAAAAATGTGGGAAAATTTTTTTCTGTTTTCGGCCATTATAGTTTTTAAATAATGCATGCTACTGTAATTAAAACCCATGAAATGTATTTGCCCTTTTGTCCCGGTTATAAAACCGTTTAAATTATGTCCCTATCACAATGTTTGGCGCCAATATTTTATTTGGAAATAAAGGTGCATTTTTTTCAGTTTTGCGTCCATCCCGAATTACATTAGTTTTTACATTACATTAAAGGGATACTGTAGGGGGGTCGGGGGGAAAATGAGTTGAACTTACCCGGGGCTTCTAATGGTCCCCCGCAGGCATCCTGTGCCCGTGCAGCCGCTCACCGATGCTCCGGCCCCGCCTCCAGTTTACTTCTGTAATTTCTGACTTTAAAGTCAGAAAACCCCTGCGCCTGCGTTGCCGTGTCCTCGCTTCCCCTGATGTCACCAGGAGCGTACTGCGCAGGCACAGACCATACTGGGCTTGTGCTATACACTTCTGGTGACATCAGCGGGAACGAGGACATGGCCACGCAGGCGCAGGGGTTTTCTGACTTTAAAGTCGGAAATTCCAGAAGTGAGCCAGAGGCGGGGCCGGAGAATCGGTGAGTGGCTGCGCGGGCACAGGATGTCTGCGGGGGACCATTACAAGCCACGGGTAAGTTCAACTCATTTTCCCCCGACACCCCCCCCCCCCACAGTATTCCTTTAAATCCCCATAGTTATAAAGTAAGTGTTGTACCCTCCTGACATAAATATTTAAAAAGTTCAGTCTCTAAGGTAACTATTTATGTATTTTTATTGTACATTTAGCATTTAATTAAAAAAAAAAAGGGAGTGTGGGAGGTAATGAGTTAATTTTTTGTGTAAAAGTAATTTATTTGTGTGTTAAAAAATGTGTAGGGTGTAGTTTTACTATTTGGCCACAAGATGGCCACAGTAACTTTTTGTTTTAATGCGACCTCCAAGCGTCCTTCCGGAAGCTTGGAGGAAGTACTTGGAGGCTGGGTAAGTGTTTATTTTTCACAATGATCGCGCTGCTCATCGGAGAGCAGCGGATCATTGCGGGGCTTAGATCAACGAACGGGAATGGATTTTCCCGTTCATTGATCTGCGGGCGGCGGCGTGTTTACTAGCGGCAGGCGGCGTGTTTACCAGCGGGAGCGCGGGCAGCGGCGGGAAGTACGGATTTCTCCGTCCCTGGGGGGTTAAAGGACGGAAAAAGGGACGGAGAAATTCGTACGGGCGGGGGTAAAGTGGTTACGCTTATGACTTGAAAATCCTATACGGTTTTAGAAAAAAAAAAAGTGTGTGTGTGTGTATGTATATATATATATATATATATATATATATATATATATATATATATATATATATATATATATATATATATATATATATATATATATATATATATATATATATATATATATATATATATATATATATATATTAGAATCTCGATCAGGTCCCAGCAAATGCGCCTGTATAAATATACAAAGTATGACCAATTCTGATATAGTAAACTACTTGTCCTGGTCCTTCTGAGTTTACTATAAAGGGATTCTATTGTAGCAGTTCATTAACACTGGATGTTGGCTGTTGCCATGGAAAATGATCTCAGGTTGCCCATGCCCAGCCACTTCCTACATCTAGCATACTATATGATTGCAAGGGCAGGGTGCGCCTTCTAGAGTTTCCTGCTTCCGCGGTACTTACTCTGCTGTGTTGCTGGATGTTCTGCTTGTTCGGGTGCCAGCTGTTGCTGGTGGCTGAATTGCTCTGTTTTTTTTTTCCCCCATAATTTAGGCTCCCGTCTTTTCCCAGGGAGTTACCCTCTGAGCGCCACTATAGCCGTAATTCGCATTATAGTCTATGGCAACACCCAAATGTCCGGTGGCCCTTTTTCTCGCCCTTAGGTGGTGGCCACTTACCTCCAAATATGGGATACATTTATGTACTGTAGTAAATTAGCCACTTGATGACCGCAGTGTTAAACCCCCCTAAAGACCAGGCACTTTTTTGCTGCACTGGGCTGTGCAGGCTTTTCAGCCTTCTGCACAGCCCAGCGAAGGAGTATGACGATCGGACTCGCATCCTATTTTTGTCCCTAAGGGGACATGCTGCCGGAGGGGTCCGATCGCCGCGGGCACTTTTATTTATTTTTTCTTCAGCCTCTCATTGCCGCTGCCACCGTCCCTCTCCTTCCCTCCTCCCCTCTGCCTAAAGAATTGAGCAGGACGGCGATCCGTCCTGCTCTCCACCTCTCATAGGCATCAGCCTATGAGAAGACGGCGATCCCCGGCCAATCAGAGGCCAGGGATCGCCGATCTTGTACAGCGCTACTTAAGACCGCAGCGCTGTATGCCTGTAAATAAAGGGGATTTCTTTCCCCTTTTGTTTACACGCAGCCTGCTAGCTGCGATCCGTGGCTAGCAGGCTAATCACGGAACTCTGTTCCGCGAAGTGGCAGGGAACGATCGCGCATGCGTGCGGCCGTTCCCTGGGAAACTGCAGCCCCAGGACTTGACGCCAATTGGCGTTAGGCGGTCCTGGGGCTGCTGCCGCGGTCATGCCCATTGGCGTGAGGAGGTCGTAAAGTAGTTTAAAACTAGTTAAAGCACCAAATGCAACTCCTCTTTTTGCAGAAGAAGCAGGTAAAACACATGGGACACATATCTTCATTGCGTGGCTACTGCCAGCTCCCTCACCTCCTCATCTGAGACCCCTTCCAAATCCTCCACTGTGTAGAAGACTGGAGAAAAGTGGTGGCACAACTCAATGTGCTCAGAGATGGCACTAAAAGAGGGCAAAGGTATACAGTTGGCCCGTGAAACTCAAACTGCATCGTGGTGAATCCACACAAACATAACAGGGAACATTCATGTTCCCTGTTATGTCTGTGTGGAATTTTTTCTCCTGGTGGACTCAAAGTGCCAGAACTGCAGCCACTAGGTCATGCTCAGTAGCAGTGTTTGGGAGTCTTGCCCAAGGTCTCATAGGAAGTGCTGAGATTCAAACTCGGGTCTCCTGTGTCAGAGGCAGAGCCCTTAACCTGTCCACTATCCAGCTACTGCATGACCCACCTTCCCCATATCCAAAGGATTCTCAATCCACTGTACTCCAGGATTTACTCTTCCTTATGATTTCGGGCATTAAAACCTTTTACTCCCCAGATATCAGTATAAATACAATATGTAATCATTGTTTTATATCCATCCCTATGGGCACCTCTGACATTGACCAGAATCATTGGTGCCTTCCCTGTGTTCATTTCCTGAAGATTTCAGGTACAGGAAGTGAGATCATCTCTCCACTAGGGATGACAATGCTTAGGAGAACTGTCAGAGAAGCATGTGATCAGTTAGATCAGCTGATAGATTTGTAAGGCTCGGATTTGCTGTGATGTCAGCTGATGCAACTGATCACATGCATCTCCAACAAGTTCTTCTAAGCATTGCAATCCCTACTCTCCACTGGGGACACAGATGGAAAGGGAACAAATTGATAAGTCCTAATCCTTCCCAGCTGTGCTCATGCCAAATGTAAAGTTGTAGCTGGGACTGGGCATACATTTTGTTCGAACATGGAAAATGTAGCTGCAAAGTGGCATATCAGCTCATATAATTTTATATGGTTATATTTTTTTTTTCTTTTTAGAATAATCAAGTTCTTGGCATTGGAAGCGGTTCTACGATTGTCCATGCAGTCAATCGATTAGGTATGGGGTGTGTGTGTTTTTTTCCATTATTTGTGATATTTAGGATTTTACATGTTTTTGTGATTTTTCTCTTGCTTTATTCTTCAGCTGAGAGGGTGAAGAAGGAGAGCCTTAATGTGTCCTGCGTTCCGACATCCTTCCAGGTGAGCACTGTGTTATGCCAGACAAGGCATGCTATTTTTCATGCATGCTGATTTGGTTTGCTCATGGTTCCCAGTAATTATTTGTGTTTTATAGTATGCCAGGAAAAGATGCCGGCAGCCATCTGTCTTACCCGGCCCTAAGTTGTTGGTGTTTGGTGTGTTTTCCTTGTATAACTGTTTATTTATTTATTTTTTCATTATTTTGAAAAATGGAAGCATCATAAAGCAAGTTTACTTTTTTTCTACACACCGCCGGTGAGTTGGGCGCATGACGGTCGTATGACGGCTTGTCCTGCTGCCACTTCTGGCCATGTTCAATACTATACCCCCTCCAAGTCGTAGCAACTCTGAAAGAGAAGTGATTTTGGGTCCGGCGATCGCCAGAGCACTGAATTACCCATGCGCAGGACTCGGGTTATAGCATCGCTGCTATAGCGGCGCCCAACTCGTGTGCTATGTGCACGGTGCCAAAATCACCTGCCTCGGGAAGAAGCTCCATCATGGTGATATAACTGCCAAGTTTAGGGTTTAAAAGGAACCTTAAGTGAGAGGAATACAGCTGCCATTTTTATTATCTAATAATGCCAGTTTTAAATGACCACAAGACTTCACTGCGCTTCAGACTCCTAGGTGATTTTCAGTGATGCAGGGACCAGTAATATTCATCCAGTCGATAAGCCCAATTGAAAAATATCACCAAAGCACAACACTTCGTATAAAAGAGACTAAAAAAACATACATAGGGTACAGTTGTTCTGCAGAGAATTGATGCCCCTTCACCAGTCCACCTGCAATTCACTTTTCTCTTCACACACAACAGACCACCTGGTAAATCACAGGTTCCCCACCCCCACCTTAGCCCGCACTTACCCAGGCATCCTGTGAACAATGACCATCAACAGGCAGCAGGATTTGATATTGACCTTCACTCAGTGGTACACTTACTGAAAAATACTCTTAATAGTGAAGTACTGTTTATTAAAAACAGGAATTGCACTTACAATTGTAGAAGTGATTAAGCATGTATCTGGTAAAGATGGTGTTCCTGGGACACTGCTCCCACCGCCTTGGCGGTGCAAAAAGGATGGTTTGCTGAAACACTGAACTAAATAGGCCATATCTCTAGCTACTGAAAATGATTATGACGTTGAGGAGATTAATTGCTGAATGCAGAACAGACCATTAGACTCTCTTGTGATCCCTGCACAGCGTTCTTGTGATCTTCTCATGTATGTAGGGAAGATGGATTGCAAAGTAACAATACTCTTACTTGCAGGCACGTCAGCTGATACTACAGAATGGATTGAATCTGACAGATCTGGAGAGACACCCAGAGGTAAGATTGTTTATTACATTGTGAATGAAGAGAGTGTTGGTTAATGCAACTTGTATCATTAGCATAATGCACCTAAAGTTTAGGTGGTTAAAATGTTTTAAAGCCCCACTTAAGTGGGATTGTCTGCCACAAAATCAAATTCCATTTACCCACTGCTCAGTTTATTATATAGTCTACAACCTGACCCTGCATTGCAAGCATTCCAATATAATCATAAATGTTTATGCTGTAATGGATCTTATCTCAGTGAGCTTGGCTCTATTTGGTACATTGCTGGGGAAGGGAAGCTTGTTATCTCTTCTCCCACATTCCTTCTTATGAATGGGTTAAAGTGGACCCAAATTAAAAATTCAAGATTTCAGAAATGAAATCTATTTTCTAAATTCTAATAATGGCAGCCTTTTTTTCCAGCTGCATGATGATAAATATAAAAATGTTACATTTATTGGAGAAACCCCTCCCTTCCTTTCAAATTGCCGGGACAGAATCCGGCCAACTGGTGGAGTAGGTGGTGTCCGGCAAAGGAGAAATTGCTAATGGCTGCCACCTGTATAACCCTAGCTATGCATAGAGAAGGGTGAAAAGCATGCACTGAAATGCTCATAGGCTTGAAGGAGTGTTTATTTATCTTTGTATGTGTCAGAGCGGTGCAACTAAATATTTTGAATTAAAAAACAAAAATGTTTGGTTTGGGTCCACTTTAAGGGCAGTTCAGTGTGAAATTAGGCTGAGAAGGGAAATGCACCTCACCCCTCTGCAGAAACTGCTGAAATATGAGCTATGCTGTGCTCACATGTGTCATATAAGCTAAGAGATCATAACCTATCAAAGCGCTATAGCTGAAAAAAACTATACAGTGCCACCAGAGTGCGCTCCAACCTAGGTTTGGCCAACCTTTTTCACAAATCTAGCCAATGTTCAGCGCACATCCGTACACAAAGTCCTTTTCTTAAAAAGTTCATTCAATTATACAATACAATACAATACAATAACATTTGTAAAGCGCTTTTCTCCCATAGGACTCAAAGCGCATAGCTGTGTCTCAGATTAATACAGGGTTTCAGGCTGGGTTGTGTTACAGAGGAGATAGTCAGATGTTCATGAATGCCAGACTGAAAAGGTAGGTTTTCAGTTTAGACTTAAATGTTTCCAGGGATGGGGCTGTCCTGATTGGGTGTGGCAGGGAGTTCCAAAGTGTAGGGGCAGCATGACAAAAGGGTCTGTCTCCAAAGGTTTTGAGGTGGACTCTGGGGGTGACCAAGGTGTTACGTCCTTTTGATCTAAGATTGTGGGGGGTGTGATGTAGTTGCAACAAGTCCTTCAGGTATCCAAGGCCCAGATTGTGCAAGGATTTGAATGTCAGTAAGCCAATCTTAAACAGAATTCTCCATTTTATCGGTAGCCAGTGGAGTGAGCTCAGGGTTGGTGTTATGTGGCAATGGCGGGGTTGGCTCGTTAACAGCCTTGCGGCGGCATTCTGTACTAATTGCAGGCGGCGTAAGTCTTTTTTATGCAGGCCTGTGTAGAGGACGTTGCAGTAGTCTAACCTTGATGTGACGAAGGCATGAACTAGGGTTGGAAGATCCTCTGAAGGAATTAGGTGTTTAATCCTTGCAATATTCCTTAGGTGAAAGAAGGAATGTTTCACAACAGCTGAGATTTGAATCCTGAAGCTTAATTTCCCATCAATCAGTACTCCCAGGCTGCACACACAGTCTGAGTTGTTCAGGTCTGAGCTCCCTATCCTTAGCAGTGTTGGTTGAGACTGGAGCTGCTTTGCTGTTGAGCCCTGGCCCTCGATAACAAGAACCTCAGTTTTGTCAGCATTAAGTTTTAGCCAATTATTATTCATCCACTCCTGAAGCTCAGCTAAGCATGCGTTTATTTGTGGAGTAGGGTCTGTGACATCAGGTTTGAATGACAAATATAGCTGTATGTCATCAGCATAGCAATATGTCAGGCCATGTTTTTGTATGATTTCTCCAAGTGGCAGCATGTATACTACTCTCATGGCTTCTTTTCTTTTTTGCATGTATCATATCCTACTAATATAATAAATGGGAAAGTTTGGATGTTTGTTACTCGATCACGCAAAAATGGCTGAACGGATTTGAATGAAATTTGGCACACACATGGTACATTACCTGGAATAAAGTATAGGATACTTTTTATTCCCATAACCAAAAAGGGGGCGGAGACAAATACAAATTTCACTGGGAAATGTAAACTGCAGCCATTCTTACACTGTTAATGTTACGGTTCTCAAACTTTGCACAGATGGTTACTGGGTGACTGGGATTAATATTCAGAAAAGTGGGTGGAGTCTATAAAAGCCAATCAAAATTAACTTATTGATTTTCAAGGGGAATATTTACATTGCTGCCATTCTTGCACTGTTAATGGCACACGCCTCAAACCTGGTACAGTTGATCATTGGGTGACTGGGGTTCAATTTCAGAAAGGGGGTGGAGCCACAAACAGCCAATTAGATTTGTTTCATTCCAATGCAAATTATTGATGCCAAACACCGCAAAGCTCACAAACTTGGTAATTGATTAATTGTGCGTTTAGGGTTAGAAAAGTGGGCACAGCCAACACCAGCCAATTACATAAGCGGGCAATGCCAGGTCATAAGTGGGCGGAGACAAATACAAATTTTACTGGGAAAATGTAAACAGCAGCCATTCTTACACTGTTAATGGTAGGGTTCTCAAACTTTGCACAGTTGGTTACTGGGTGACTGGGATTAATATTCAGAAAAGTGGGTGGAGCCTACAAAAGGCAATCAAAATTAACCTATTGATTTTCAAGGGAAATATTTACATTGCTGCCATTCTTGCACTATTAATGGCACAAGCCTCAAACCTGGTACAGTTGGTCATTGCGTGACTGGGGTTTACATTCATAAAACAGGGTGGAGCCACACACAGCCAATATGATTTGTTTCATTTTAATGCAGGTTATTGATGCCAAAGACCGCAAAGCTCACAAACTTGGTCATTGAGTAATTGATTAATTGTGTGTTAGGGTTAGGAAAAGTGGGCGCAGCCAACACCAGCCAAATACATAATCGGGCAATGCTGGGTCATCAGTAGACGGAGACAAATGCAAATTTCACTGGGAAATGTAAACCACAGCCATTCTTACACTGTTAATGGCAGGGTTCTCAAACTTTGCACAATTGGTCACTGGTTGACTGGGATTAATATTCAGAGAAGTGGGTGGAGCCTACAAAACCCAATCAAAATTCACGTATTGATTTTCAAAGGGAATATGTAATTGCTACCATTGTTGCACTGTTAATGGCACAAGCCTTAAACCTGGTACAGTTGGTCATTGGGTGACTGGGGTTCAAATTCAGACAAAGGGGTGGGGCCACAAACAGCCAATCAGATTTGTTTAATCTCAATGCAAATTATTGATGCCAAAGACCGCAAAGCTCACAAACTTGGTTATTGAGTAATTGTGTGTTAGGGTTAGAAATAGTAGATGGAGCCAACACCAGCCAAATACATACCTGAACAATGTTAGGAAATAAGTGGGTGGAGAAAAAATACAAATTTCATTGTGCAAATGTAAACTGCAGCCATTCTTACACAGTTAATGGTAGGGTTCTCAAACTTTGCACAGTTGGTCACTGGGTGACTGGGATTAATATTCAGAAAAGTGGGTGGAGCCTATAAAAGCCAATCAAAATCCACCTATTGATTTTTAAGGGGAATATTTAATTGCTGCCATTCTTGCACTGTTAATCACCTGTACCTGGTACAGTTGGCCATTGGGTGACTGGGGTTCAAATTCAGAAAAGGGGTGGAGCCACATCCAATCAGATTAATTTTATCTCATTGCAAATTATTGATGCCAAAGACCACAAAGCTCACATACTTGGTCATTAAGTAATTGTGTGTTAGGGTTAGGAAAAGTGGGCAGAGCCAACACTAGCCAAATACATACACGGGCAACGCCGGGCATCCAGCTAGTAATTAATAAATATGTATATATATAAATGTATATGTATGTATGTATGTATGTATGTATGTATGTATATATATATATGTGTGTGTGTGTGTGTGTGTGTGTGTGTATATATATGTATATATATGTGTGTGTGTATATATATATATGTGTGTGTGTATATATATATGTGTGTGTATATGTGTGTGTGTGTGTGTATATATATATATATACTCTATTCTATTCTCCTACTAAAATTATAAATGGGAAAGTTTGGATGTTTGTTACTCGATCATGCAAAAAAAGGCTGAACGGATTTGAATGAAATTTGG
The DNA here is from genome assembly GCF_040937935.1 of Hyperolius riggenbachi. Classification (NCBI taxonomy): domain Eukaryota; kingdom Metazoa; phylum Chordata; class Amphibia; order Anura; family Hyperoliidae; genus Hyperolius; species Hyperolius riggenbachi. The sequence goes on along the minus strand of NC_090646.1, from coordinate 73,916,204 downwards.
CACACACATAGTACATTACCTGTAATAAGGTATAGGATACTTTTTTATTCCCATAACCAAAAAGTGGGCGGAGAAAAATACAAATTTAACTGGGAAAATGTAAACTGCAGCCATTCTTACACTGTTAATGGTAGGGTTCTCAAACTTTGCATAGTTGGTCGCTGAGTGACTGCGATTAATATTCAGTAAAGTGGGTGGAGCCTTTAAAAGCCAATCAAAATTCACCCATTGATTTTCAAGGGGAATATTTACATTGCTGCCATTCTTGCACGGTTAATGGCACAAGCCTCAAACCTGGTACAGTTGATCATTGGGTGACTGGGGTTCAAATTGAGAAAGGGGGTGGAGCCACAAATAGCTAATCAGATTTGTTTAATTCCAATGCAAATTATTGATGCCAAACACCACAAAGCTCACAAACTTGGTAATTGATTAATTGTGTGTTAGGGTTAGGAAAATTGAGTGCAGCCAAATGCATAAGCGGGCAATGCCGGGTCATCATTGGGCGGAGACAAATACAAATTTCAATGATAAACTATAAACTGCAGCCATTTTTACACTGTTAATGGTAGGGCTGTCAAACTTTGTGTAATTGGTGACTGGGATTAATCAGAAAAGTGGGTGGAGCCTACAAAAGTCAATCAAAATTCACCTATTGATTTTCAAGGGAAATATTTAATTGCTGCCATTCTTGCACTGTTAATGGCACAAGCCACTTGCAATATTAATCACCTGTACCTGGTACAGTTGGCCATTGGGTGATTGGGTTTCAAATTCAGAAAAGGGGTGGAGCCACAGCCAATCAGATTTATTTTATTTCAATGCAAATTATTGATGCCAAAGACCGCAAAGATCACACACTTGGTCATTAAGTAATTGAGTAATTGTGTGTTAGGGTTAGGAAAAGTGGGCAGAGCCAACATCGGCCAAATACATACCCGGGCAACATCGGGCCATCAGCTAGTATGTATGTGTATATGTATGTTCTTAACCTGCACTCTTCTGTGAAAAGACTCATCGGATATCTCTGACCACTGTTAGGCCTAGTGCACACCAGAGCGGTTCTGCTGCGGTTTGCGATCTGTTTGCGGGTGCGGATCTGCTTGGGTAATGTATTTCAATGGGTTGGTGCACACCAGAGTGGGAGGCGTTTTGCAGAAACGCATACTCCCGGGCTGCTGCAGATTTTGGATTGCGGAGGCGTTTCTGCCTCAATGTTAAGTATAGGAAAAACGCAAACCGCTCTGAAAAACGGTACTTCAGAGCGGTTTTGCCGGCGTTTTTTGTTACAGTAGCTGTTCAGTAACAGCTTTACTGTAACAATACATGAAATCTACTACACCAAAAACGCTTCACAAAACCGCAAAATGCTAGCTAAAACGCTACAGAAAAATAAGAAAAAAAGCTTTTCAAAATCTGCTAGCATTTTGCGGATCTGCTAGCTGTTTTTGGTGTCATATGTCTTAGCACTCCTTATCTTGCAAAACACTTTCCCAATAGGACTAGACCCTCCACAGATGTATATCAAATCTTTATTGCATTTCAATGACAGTAGTACAAGAGCATAACAGCATGACGTTTCGGGCAGAAGCCCTTTCTCAAATGAGCATTTGAGAAAGGGCTTCTGCCCGAAATGTCATGCTGTTGTTATGCTCTTGTACTACTGTCATTGAAATGCAATAAAGATTTGATATAAATCTGTGGAGGGTCTAGTCCTATTGAGAACGTTTTTTGCTTTGGACTGCCGAGGAGGAGTGATGGACCTGTAGACCTGACAGGACTCCCCATTATAACCCATTCATCCCAGAGGCGGGCAGATACACTCTAGATTGCCACTCTAACCTCATAGCGCAATACAGTTAAAAATCAGTAAAAAAAAAAATGTTATTCTAAAATCCACTCACAGTGGCTCTCCCCCGTTGCCTATGCTGGGCTAAGTGATGCTGAGCTCTTCCGCGGCTCCCCCTCCAGGCCAAACCGTCCAGCACAGGCCGCTTTAAGCTTTCATCGATCTATCTCAGTCATAGATTGATTCGATAGAATAGATCGGAAATCCATTCTATTTAACCAGGTGATCGATTTGTGGCCGATTTTGATCGATTTGATCTATCTGACTGGATGAAAAATGTAGGTCGATCTGCTGCTGGCAGCAGATCTATAACCCATAGAGTTGCATTGGATCTAATGGTCCAATAATGCATTTAGATCGATTTTTTTTTTTTTTTTTTTTTTAATTTATTTTCTCCAATAGATTTCATTCTGAAATCTGTTCGTAGTGTGTGGCACACATCAGATAGATTCCTGTCAGATTCGACTTGACAGGCATCTGACAGAAATCTATCTGATGGTCGAATCTGCCACAGATCGAAAAGTGTAAGGCAGCATATGCTAGATCTACTATAAATCTGCTTGGAATTTCCAGACTCAGGAGATTTGCAAGAGAGGTGGAGCCCAACAAAGGGAGAACCTCTTAAATATTATGTTGGGCATACACGGGTCGCTTTTGCCGCTCAATTCCGTGCCCGATCGTTTTCTGCGCTTGTTTCTGCGGGCGATTCTCTTATCTTCCATTCGTTTTTTTCTTTTCCCATTGTCCTCCATGCAGAATTAAGCGCAGAAACGATCAGGTGTGAGATCAGACATGTCGGAAATTATCTATCGAGCCATCTAAATGGCTCAGAATTGAGCCATGTATTCCCAGCATTCGATCCTAACCCCAAATGTTGGATATGTATGCTTTAGACACTGATTTGATTTGATTTGATTTGCTGTACAACCTGCTATTTTATTTTCTACTGTATGCAAACATATTGCACTTTACTTATTCAACTTTATTTAGAAAAACCTAATATTGTAAATCAACACTCTAATGCAAGTTATAGCCATGTAAGTTTGGCTATAACTTGCGTGTTGGTATACTAGTGAGAATGTTGACAGTGGCAATTCCCTGATCTTCTTGTTGGTTAGCATTAAAATCCCTGATTGGTGGATAAAATGCTTCCCACCATTAGTCACATGACCTATGACTGTAGATCAGAATGGTGTTTCCTGTCACTTATTCCTTTTTTTTTTTTTTTTTTTTTTTTTTTTTTTATGTTCAAACAGCTTGATGTCGCTATCGATGGAGCTGATGAAGTTGATTCAGAACTAAACCTCATCAAGGGTGGAGGGTAAAGTGTATTGCTTGATTTTGTTGTTGTTTGCATTGGAAGGCTTTTAGTAAATTTGATCACATCACTTTTCTCAGCATTGTCCCATGCAGTAGATACATAGGTGAGGTGTCCACAGACCATACAAGAGCAGCCCAATATTTAGGCACAAAAACGTCCAGCTTTTTTCTTTTTTTTTTTTCCCCTCGCTAAAGCAAAATTTTCTTTAAGGCTGCTTTCCCACCAGTAAACACTGCACGTCACTGAGTGCAGTGAATATTAATTAGCCATGTGGCTGGTCGCGGAGGAGGAGGGGAGACCTCTTCCTCCAACATTACTGAGCATGTGCAAATAGTCTAACATAGCGCACAGCATGCAGCACTCTTACATGACGTGCTGCGTTGCACTGTAACACAATGTGGGCACTGTGAACAGCCCATTGATTTTTCGTTTCTGTGCGGTGGGGCTGCGCTACAGGCTGCACAACGTGCGCCTGTAACGTCCCACTGTGGAAGCAGCCTTAAAGTAAACTTGTAACAAAAAAAAAAAGATCCCTAGGAGGTTGCTTAGCTCTGGAGGGTGAAGCCTCTGGATCCTAATGAGGCTTCCCCTGTCCTCCTCCTCCTGCAGCCCTGATCCAGCGCTTGCTCCAGGACCATAACAATCCTGTGAGAGGCGTGCGCAGGTGCACTTGCGGCTTTTGTTTGGGCTCAGGTGGAAATGGCCAAGCCCAATCGTACCTGCTCCATTGATCAAGCACACTGTGTCTGCATCTGTGCAGTAGAGTGGATCTGATCAGACGCAGCTATTTTCGTCTGAGCCCGAAACAAAAGATGAAAGTATGCCTGCACTAAGAGCTCACAGGATTGTCCTGGACGGTTCAGTCCCAACACAGGATCGAGAGAATGGAGGAGGATGGGGAAGCTTCATTAGGATGCAGAGGCCTCCCGCTCCCAAGGTAAGTTTCCCCCCCCCCCCCCCCCTCCCAAGCCAACACATTCTCAGTTCTAGCATTAGGTCTTTCTCTAAGGAATTTGATCGCATCACGTGGCCGAAATATGTGAGTCTGACTCTGGTCCTCTTGCCTTCCAGTGACATGTCTGGTCTTATATGTTCCAATACTTCTTTGTTCGTCATTCTTGCTTTCCATGGAATGCCATCGCCAGCAACACAGGTCGCTGGGTCTTTCTCTAACCCTCCCCATTTATCCGGGCTTGGGACCGGCATAATGGCTGCAAGCAACCGCACGGCTGGGTTTCTTCACTGACACGGACTACTATAATTTTTTAAAAAGCCTGCATTCAGTTACAAATAAACGCACATATGGTGCAGAAAAAACACTTGCAAGACATTGTCTGCGTTTCCTGCAAACACGTGTATGATCCCTCCAGAATAATTTGCATCTCATTGACCACCCCTAGAGGGAAGCACTGGACACGACGCCATATGTACTCACAGATTGTCAAAAAGCCTCCGGGGTCTGTCTTCGCACCGCTACTTAAATGCTGCTGTATCCCTTGAACCATTCAACAAAATGCTTGTACACGCTGAATATTGGGGGTGCTTTGTGGACTACTAGAGTAGTAGAGTTTTGTCCTTCCCCCCCCCCCCCCCCCCCCCCCCTCCAAGATGGCCTCTAGCTTTGATTTGATTTGTATTGCTTGTAATCCCTTTTACATGTTTATTCTTTTTATCCCTTTTTGATTTCACATTTATACATTTTACTTTTTTTTTCCTTTTCTAATGCTTGTCTGCATTTTATTTCCCATTTTGCACATTACAGAGGATGTTTGGCACAGGAGAAAATAGTCGCAGGTTGTGCAAAGTCCTTCATTGTCATTGCAGATTACAGGTACGTTTGTCATCTGTCATACAGTACAAATACTGTTGGCATAAACTGACCAATCACATCCCACTTGTGATTAATGTACACCAGGCTAGAAACTGCTGATTGACTCTATGAATGCCTTACCCATCGACTCTACTGCTGCAGCGTTTGTACACTAGCAGACAACATAACAACAAAAGTTGTTTAGGTGATACCTTTAACCACTTTACCCCTGCCCGTACGAATTTCTCCGTCCCTTTTTTCATCCTTTCACCCCACAGGGACAGAGAAATCCGTACTTTCCGCGCTCCCACCGCTGCCCGCGCTCCCGCTCGCTCTAACGCGCACTCCCGCTCGCTCTAGCGCGCACTCCCGCTCGTAAACACGCCGCTCGCCCGGAGATCAATGAATGGGAAAATCCATTCCCGTTCGTTGATCTAAGCCCCGCAATGATCCGCTGCTTTTCCGATAAGCAGCGCGATCATTGTGAAAAAAAAAACTTACCCAGCCTCCTAGTACTTCCTCCAAGCGTCCGGAAGGATGCTTGGAGGTCGCATTAAACAAAAAGTTACTGTTGCCATCTTGTGGCCAAATAGTAAAACTACACCCTAAAGCATTTTTCACATACAAATTCATTACGTATACACAAAAAATTAACTCATTACCTCCCACACTCCCCATTTTTTTTTTTTTTAATTAAAAAAAAATTAAAAATGTACAATTAAAAAAAAAATACATAAATAGTTACCTTAGGGACTGAACTTTTTTTTAAATCTTTATGTCAGGAGGGTACAACACTGTTACTTTATAAACTATGGGCTTGTAATTAGGGATGGACGCAAAACTGAAAAAAAAATGCACATTTATTTCCAAATAAAATATTGGCACCAAACCTTGTGATAGGGACATGATTTAAACGGTTTGATAACCGGGACAAATGGGCAAATACATTTCATGGGTTTTAATTACAGTAGCATGCATTATTTAAAAACTATAATGGCCGAAAACTGAAAAATAATGAATTTTTTCCCACATTTTTTCTATTTTCCCATTAAAACATATTTAGAATAAAATTCTTAGCATAATGTCCCACCTAAAGAAAGCCTAATTGGTGGCGGAAAAAACAAGGTATAGTTCATTTAATTGTGATAAGTAATGATAAAGTAATAGACGAATGAATGGAAGGAGCGCTGAAAGGTGAAAATTGCTCTGGTGCTCAAGGGGTAAAACCCCTTAGTAGTGAAGTGGTTAATGACTAACTGTACAAGATTTCTTCACAAGCTTTTCAAAACTTTTTAAGTTTCTTTTTCGGGCATGTTTTCGAACTGGGTCAAGAAACTTAGTTTTGAAATCTTCCAAAGAAACCTTGTACAGTTAGTCAATAAAGGTATCACTTAACCTCCTTAGCGGTAACCCCGTGTGTGACACTGGGTAAGCCGCCGGAGGGTGCCGCTCAGGCCCTGCTGGGCCGATTTACATTTTTTTTTTTTTTTTTTTTTGCTGGACGCAGCTAGCACACCGATCGCCGCCCCGCGCCTGATCGCCGCTATCCGTTGCGGCGCGCCCCCCCCCCTCTTTGAACGGGATTTCCTGATCGGAGATCGCCGAAAGCGATCCAAGCGGGGGGATGGGCTCGCTACATGATTTCAAAAAAAAAAAAAAAACTGCTGCGCTGTCCCCTGGTGGAATTTTTCATACCGCCAGGGGGGGTTATACAACTTTGGTTATGTCTTTGGATTCTCGCCATGACTAAAACCGGGCCATACACTAGCCCCCGCTGTTCTGCTTTTTATAACGGTTCTGAGTCGCGTCTTGTGTCTGTTTCAGGAAGGACTCCAAGGAGTTTGGCCAGCAGTGGAAGAAGGGGATTCCCATAGAGGTCCTGCCAGTGGCCTACGTTCCAGTGACCAGGGCCATCCAGCAGCAGTTTGGGGGGGTTGTTGAGCTGCGAATAGCGGTCAGCAAGGCTGTAAGTAAAAAGTGCATCAGTGGCACATCATTTGTAACTTACCGCTATAGTTCTATAATATCATTTTGAAAAAAGATATATTATAGAAGAACTCCTGAGAAAAAAAAGAGTCCGGTATAGTGATACGGCTAGAATTCCCTCTGCCATGCCCCGCGAGTTTGCAGTGGGAAATCCCAAGGTTTTCTTCAGGTTGCGACTAGTAAGCTTTCATGTCAGTCAGTGAGGCTCAGTTCACAGGGACAGTCGTGAAGGCGGCATAACTGCGCTAAGGGCCGAGGCAGAGGCGAGAGAGGCTTCAGCCTCAGGGCGCATTGTAGGAGGGGGCGCACAACTCGCTCAGCTATCATTCCCTTATTGTGTTTGAATTGGAGAGAAATAAGAAAAGGGGTACATGGCAGTGACTCAGAGCAGGGACAAGGTCCTCCAGCACCCTAGGCTGAGACACCAAAGTGCGCCCCTCCATCCCTCCCACCCCAGCTGTCACACACTGATTGCCATTAGGCTAAGAGGGCCACAGGGCCCACAACCTCCCCAACACCTTAATATCTAGTTATCTGGCTTGCAGTCACTGCTATGTATCCCCTTTTCTTATTTCTTTCTGCTTAAAACACAATTAGGAATGACAGCTGAATGAATTGTGCGCCCCCTCCTACACTGCGCCCTGAGGCTGGAGCCTCTCCAGCCTATGCCTCGGCCCGGCCCTGCAGTGACTGCAAGCCTGATAACTAGAGATTAAGGTTTTGGGGACCCTGGGGCGCCTCTTAGTCTAATAGCAATCAGTGTGTGACGGCTGGGGTGGGAGGGATGAAGGGGCGCACTTTGGTGTATCAGCCTTGGGTGCTATATTCAGTAGAAAAATACATAGATCTGTACATCACACCTGAAAGAGGGACAGAGGGATTTGGTCCCCAAAGAGGGGCTGTCCTTCCAACAGAGGGACAGTGGAAAGCAATGGCTAACGGGTCAGCACTTCGTTAACCAATAATATTGCTTGAGCCGTAGGGAAACATGGACATTACCTTGCACACTAGTTGTCCTTTTAAAGGGGAACTTCAGCCTAAACAAACGTACTATCATTAAGTTACATTAGTTATGTTAATTAGAATAGATAGGTAATATCATTTTTTTACCCACCTGGTTTTAAAAGAACAGGCAAACGTTTGTGATTCATGGGGGCTGCCATCTTTGTCATGGGGGCAACCATCTTTTTGGCTGAAAGGAGGTGACAAGCAGCATAAGACACAATTCCAACTGCCCTGTGTCCTGATAACCCCTCCCAGCTGCACATGCTAGGCTTCAAATGTCAAATTCAAAATGTAAAAAAAAAAAAAATTGCACCAAAACAGCAGAACGAGAAAACAACATCAGAAATCCCATCATGCTTTGCACAGTATCAGGGGAAAAATGCCCGGGCAGTTTTCTTCTGTGCAGCTGAAAATGAGGCTTGTATAAGAGAAACAAAGGTCTGATGCTGTGAAACTGTTAAAGAAACACCAGGCCTTTTCAGTGCTGCTGAGTAGATTTTTAGTCTGGAGGTTCACTTTAAGTTATAACTGACAGTAACTGTTAGTGAAAAAGGGCCCTAAGGTTTTCAGCTTCCGGAGAGACAAGAACAACTAAATCTAGCCAGAACTATTAGGAATCATTGATGATTAAGCTTCTGAGGGGAAATGTAATATTCATTTGCAGGTAAATCATGTGTTTGTTTTAAATTGTACTTGGTTCAGGTTCACTTTAACCCCTTGCCGACTGCTCCACGCCAATTGGCTTTAAGTCCTGGGGCTGGTTTTCACTGGTGCGCTTGCATATCCGCTCCGTCATCAGTCTCCCAACGGCCATCGCCGCTAGAAGACTGTTAGACGGTTAAACCGATGTCTAATAACGCTGTACAGCGCTGCGATCTACAGCAGCGCTGTACTGGGGACAGCCGTGTGATACTGCTGTCCCTCTGGGAAGCACCAGAGCGATCGGCTCTCATAGGCTAATGCCTATGACAGCCGATCGCTATGATTGGCTGGCGAGGGAAGAGAAATAATAATTAAAAATGCTGATTAAAAAATCTTTATATAAAAAAAAAAAATCTCAGCAGCGATCACAGCCCACTAATGGGCGGAAAGGGGGGGGGGGGGGAACTAGGTAATCACTTGTGTGCTGAGTTGTACGGGTATTCCAGGTGATGTACTATGTGTGTACCAAATTTCATTCAAATCCAAATTCAAAATGCGCGATTAAGTAACAAACATCCAAACTTTCCCATTTTATAATATTAGTGAGGTACAGACTAACCAGCAAGCTCATGGTGAACCAGAACTCATTGGAGTGTGTAAAGGGCTACAATGGTCCTAAAAGCCTCCTTTTTTTTAAATGCTTTCTTAAAACCGAATTTTGCGGTAATTCAGGTTGGAGTAAGCTTGAGATGTCTCCCAGTGCATCACTGCTGAATATATGCAAATTAACCACTGTTACCCTTAGAAGCTAAACACACTTCCAGAATCGCTGAAATGCAATGATGTGTCAGCTTTTTATTAATTTGTACAGAGCCATAATAATCCAACATGCATTCAGACTGTTTCGGATTGTTTGATCCTCATCAGTGCATGGCATAGCTTAATTTGGCTCTATGGAGTAGGGCTTGTAACACCGAGAGGTACAGACTAACCAGCAAGCTCATGGTGACCCAGAACTCATTGGAGTGTGTAAGGGACTACAATGGTCCTAAAAGCCCCCTTACTAAGATGCTAGGAAAAACAAAAGTTTGCTTTCTTAAAACAGAATTTGCGATAATTCAGGTTGGAGTGAGCTTGAGATGTCTCCCAGGGCATCACTGCTGAATATATGCAAATTAACCATTGGTACCCTTAGAAGCTAAACACACCTTCTGGTGGGCAGACAGGTAACATTGCATAATAACCTGATTTTCCCTAAAGGGCCTGTTTCTGGCGGTGAGGCAGGCGCGACTCACCGCATTGCTGCCTCCAGTTTGCAGTGTGAAACCAGCCTCAAGAGTGAGGTTTTAATGTCTTTGTAACTAGTATTTTGGGGATTGAGTGGACTGGAATAGATTTGAGCCATACATCGCATAGCTGTATGCTGCGCTGGGCAGTACAAATCTGGCAGTGGTGTGAGTGCTCTGGCTTAGATTCTAGATAGATTATCAAGTTACACAGTGTTGTAGAATTACATCAATAAGATTTTAAGATTTGTAAAGTACTTTTTCCCCATAGGCCTCAACATGCATAGATATGTCTCCGATTAACACAATGTTGCATGTTGGAATGTGCTACAGAGGAAAAAGTGTCTATAAATGTTAAACTAAATAGGTATTTATTTTTTTATTTTTATTTTTTTTTGGGGGGGGGGGGGATTTAAATGTTTCCAGGGTTGGTGCTGTCTTGATTGGGTGTAGTAAGGCATTCCAAAAGGTTGGGGCAGCATGATAGAAGGATCTGGCTCCAAAGGTTTTGATTTGGAGGTTGACCCAAGTTATTGGATCCTTTTGATCTGAGATTGTGAGATGTGTGATGTAGATGTGGCAAAGCCTTCGAGAATTCAGGCCCTAAAACGTGTTTGAACATTAGTATGCCAAATTTGAAGATGATTTTAAGGGTAGACAGTGGAGTGGCGAAGGATCGGTGTTATGTGGAAATGGTGGGCTTGGTTGAACAATCTTTTAGCGGTATTCTGCAGACAGACTGCTTTGGATTTTGTGGTCCACCAGTGCATGGCAGGGATTGATATGGCTCTATGGGATAGGACTTGGAGCAGTACTGTAGAGTACCCAGACAGCTCATTGTGACCCAGAAACCGGAAAGTATAGGGTGCTAAAACAGACCAAAAAGCAATGCTGAATAAAATTTGCCTTCATAAAACAGAATGCATCTACTGGGGATAATGCGCAAAAAGCGTAAAGAGGAGCTGTCAGCCATACTATCTAAGAGAAAAACCCACATAAGTAGATAAATACTTGCTCTACTTAGAAATGTATTGCACTGTCCACATGTTGATTTTAGTGATTTTTCTATAGTAAAAAAAAATAGAAAATCCTTCTTAGGATTTTCCATTTTGGCTGTGTCTATCTTGAAGCCAATCCTGACATTTCCTCCCTTACTCTGTCTGTGTATCATTGCCCGCCCCCCTCCCAGTCTTCAGTCACTCCCACCCAGCTTTGCAGTAGAAAGTGCATTGTCTCAGCAAAGGAACAGAGGTGTGGGAGGGGAAAACGGGAGGAAAAGAGGCTTCAGCCAATCAGGCTGTATTAGTTATGTCTGAGGGGAAAATAAAGAAGGAGACAACCCAGCATGCCCTGCAACATCATTTGTGTGAAAGATGTACCAAATAAGAGCCAGGGAAACTGGGGAATGATGTCTTATGGAGACGAAAAGTAAGTTATTTTTAACTTTAGCATTGCCTGGTTAGCATTACTTGTTTACCAGATAAAAATACAGAATTTTATGCCTGACAGTTACACTGAATAAACTGAATATGTAAAAAAAAAAAAAAAACAGCCCCTACCCGAGTACTTACCTTGGGAGGGGGAAGCCTCTGGATCCTAATGAGACTTCCCCCATCCTCTTCACCCTCTGGGATGCAGCGCTGCCAGCCCCTGAACGGCAGCCATGTAAAAATGTACCTTCTGTGTTTCTGTGCAGGCGCAGTAGCAGCTTTCTGATGGGCTCTAGTGGAAATAGTCATGCCTAATCGGGTCCGTTCTACTGCTGCGCAGTAGATTAGACCTGATCTGGTTCTGCTATTTCCGCAGGAGCGCGTAAGGTAAATATTTCAGCTACTACTGTGCCATGGCCGACATGCTTGTCTGCTGAGTTTTGGGTGCTGTCAGTACCGGATCCTAGAGGTGAAGAAGATGGGGGAAGCCTCAATAAGATCCGGAGGTTTCTCCCTCCCAAGGTACGTTCCCACAGGGGCTGTTTGTTTATAAAAAGTCTAAAAATAGTGCCATGATAAATACCAAAAAAAAAAAAAAAAATTTGAAATGAGCATAGTTTATGTGTTTACTCTAATTGTGTAAGATTGCCACTTCATGCTGTTAACAGATGATTTTTTTTTTCTTTCTTTCTGTCTAGGGCCCCGTAGTTACAGATAATGGGAATTTTTTACTAGACTGGAAGTTTGACAGAGTCCATGACTGGAATGTTGTTAATACAGCCATCAAAATGATTCCAGGTAAGGTATCTTTGCTGGAAATTTCTCCTCTGTCCTCTAGAGGGCAGCAGTGTACTCCCAATACTAAGCATTTCATGAGACGAATGAATCCGATTTTCTAAAGTCTGGTGCTGGTAAAGATTACAGCAAGGGCTGGTTCACACTCGGATCGCAAAACACAAATTGCAGTTGCGATTTTGCCACACTAAACTTCAGCTTTTTTTTTTTCTTTCAGCGATTCCCATTCAAGAGAATGGGAATCTCATCCCAACACCCACAAAATATTGCTTGCAACGCCTTTGCGTTTTGTGCAAGTCTCAAGCGCTGCTGTGAGAAAAATCCCATAATGAAATATTTGTCACAGCTGGCAATCAGCAAAGCACTGATAAGCTCCCCAGAAGCACCCACGTGTGAACTAGCTATATGCCCTTTCTGTGTGCTGTTATTCCTGCCAGGGCATAGATTTTAATCACTGCCGCAGCACCGTCTGCTGGCTCTTGCCGTTCCTGCCACTGTCTGATTAACTGCACCCGCCTGCTCTGCTCTCACACTGACAGCAGAGCTTACGTATATCAGTCAGGAGGCAATTTCATTGGCTTCTGACCGCGTGATTGCTGTGAGCCAATCGCAGCAATCACACTGCTTAAAATGGCACGGATGGCTCTGGTCTTAAAGAGACTCCGTAACAAAAATTGCATCCTGTTTTTTATCATCCTACAAGTTCCAAAAGCTATTCTAATGTGTTCTGGCTTACTGCAGCACTTTCTGCTATCACAGTCTCTGTAATAAATCAATGTATCTTTCCCCTGTCAGACTTGTCAGCCTGTGTCTGGAAGGCTGCCAAGTTCTTCAGTGTTGTGGTTCTGCTATGAATTACCCCTTCCAGGCCCCTCTATGCACACTGCCTGTGTATTATTTAGATTAGAGCAGCTTCTCTCTTATCTTTTACAAGCTGGATAAATCGTCCTCTGAGCTGGCTGGGCTTTCACATACTGAAGAATTACAGACAAGGGCAAAGCTGTTTGCAGGAGAAAAAAGAGCAGCCTGAAACTTCAGTGCATGAGATTCTGCAGGGAGAAAGAAACACACAAATGATCTCTTGAGATTCAAAAGGAAGGCTGTATACAGCCTGCTTGTGTATGAATGTATTTTCTATGTGTGGACATACTGTACATCAACCTACTTCCTGTTTTGGTGGCCATTTTGTTTGTTTATAAACAAACTTTTTAAAACTGTTTTTAACCACTTTTAATGCGGCGAGGAGCGGCGAAATTGTGACAGAGGGTAATAGGAGATGTCCCCTAACGCACTGGTATGTTTACTTTTGTGCGATTTTAACAATACAGATTCTCTTTAAAGGGGAACTTCAGCCTAAACAAACATACTGTCATTAAGTTACATTAGTTATGTTAATTAGAATAGATAGGTAATATAATCTCTTACCCACCCCGTTTTAAAAGAACAGGCAAATGTTTGTGATTTCATGGGGGCAGCCATCTTTTTGGTTGAAAGGAGGTAACAGGGAGCATGAGACACAGTTTCAACTGTCCTGTGTCCTGATCACCCCTCCCAGCTGCGTGCGCTAGGCTTCAAATCTCAAATTCAAAATAACAAAAAAAAAATTGCACCAAAAAAGCCGAACAAGAATTACATCAGAAATCCCATTAGGCTTTGCACAGCATCAGGGGAAAAATGACCGGGCAGCTTTCTTCTGTGCAGCTAAAAATGAGGCTTGGGTAAGAAATAACAAAGTTCTGATGCCGTGAAACTGTTAAAGGGAACCTTAACTGAACGGGGGTAAAGGGTTTCATTTACCTGGGGCTATTACCAGCCCCCTGCAGCAGTCATGTGCCCTCGGAGCCGCTCTGGAATCCTCCGGTCCCCCGCTGTCACTTAGTTTCGTTTTTGATGACTCACCAGTCGGCCGGCCGCCATGCGTATTATTGGACGCAATACCTACTGCAATTAGCGCTGTTGCGGGCCGCAACGCATACAAAAATACGCGTTGCCACATATCTATGCGTGCGGTATTTTTGTACACGTTGCGGTCCGCAACAGCGCTAATTGCAGTAGGGAATGCGTCCAATAATACGCATGGCGGCCGGCCGACTGGTGAGTCGTCAAAAACGAAACTACATGACAGCGGGGGACCGGAGGATTCCAGAGTGGCTCCGAGGGCACATGACTGCTGCAGGGGGCTGGTAATAGCCCCAGGTAGCCCCGTTCAGTTAAGGTTCCCTTTAAAGAAACACCAAGCCTTTTCAGTGCTGCTGAGTAGACTTTTAGGGCTCGTTTCCACTATCGCAAATCCGCATGCGTCCAACGCATGTGGATTCGCACATGTATTGCAAGTGGATGGGCCTGTTTCCACTGTAGGGTTTTTGAGGTGCGTTTTTCAAGCGGTGAAAAAACGCACAAGAGAGCCGCAGAATTCGCCTGCGAGTGGAATGCATGCGAATCGCATGCTATGTATTTAATAGGGAAATCGCATGCGTTTTCCCCATGCGTTTTTTGCCGCAAATTCGCATGCAAATTCGCATATGTACCAATGTAAATTCACACAGGCAGTGACATGGTTAAAATCGCATATACCCTCACCTATACGAATTTGCGGCAAAAAACGCATGCAGAATCCTATCCGCATGCGATTTCATCAGTGGTGGAATCCAGGCGATTCCGCACCGCAATAGTGGAAACGAGTCCTTAGCCTGTAGGAACACTTTTTTTTTTTTTTGTTTTTTTAAAGGGCCAGAGACATCCCATCATTAAAGGGACACTTAAAGCCAGGAATAAAAAAAAAAAAACAGTTTTACTTGTGTGGGGCTACTACCAGCCCCCTGCAGCCGTCCCATGCCCTTGCAGTCACTCACGGAGCCTCCAGTCCCCTGCCGCCAGCTAGTTTTGTTTTTGCTGGCCAATGCGTATCCTTCATGTTCCCGTCCTCCATAGCATCCTGCACAGGCGCAGGATGCTATTGCGGATGGGAAAGCAACGAAAAATACGTGTTGTTGGGCCTGTCAGCGGAAATGAAACTAGCTGGCGGCGGGGGACCGAAGGCTCCGTGAGTGACTGTGAGGCCGTGGGACGGCTGGAGGGGCTGGTAGAAGTCCCAGGCAAGTAAAACTGATTTTTTTTTTTTTTTTTTTTTTTTTTTATCCCTCGAGTTGTAATTTGATATCTCCCCTGTGTCACATGACTGCCACGGCAGGTAAGCTCATTTTAAAGCACAGGATGCTAACAATATGTCTGCTTCCATGAATCAGGAAGTAGAAACCGTGCACATTTTATTTTAGGACTAGCTGATGACCCGGCATTGCCGGTTATGTATTTGGCTGGTGTTGGCTGCGCCCACTTTTCCTAACCCTAACACACAATTACTCAATGACCAAGTCTGTGAGCATTGTGGTCTTTGGCATCAATAATTATACAAATAATGAAATAAAACATATCTGATTGGCTGTTTGTGTCTCCACTCCCTTTTCTGAACTTGAACCGAAGTCGCCCAATGACCAACTGTACCAGGTTTGAGACTTGTGCCATTAACCGTGCAAGAATGGCAGCAATGAAATATTCCCCTTGACAATCAATAGGTGAATTTTGTTTGGCTTTTGTAAGCTCCACCCACTTTTCTGAATATTAATCCGTCACCCAATGACCAAATGTGCAAAGTTTGAGAACCCTACCATTAAAGAGACACTGAAGCGAAAAAAAAAAATATGATATAGTGAATTGGTTGTGTACTATGAATAATTACTAGAAGATTAGCAGCAAAGAAAATATTCTCATACTTTTATTTTCAGGTATATAGTGTTTTTTCTAACATTGCATCATTCTATAATATGTGCAGATTACACAACACTCAGCATTCAAAATAAGTCTTTCAGAGCAGTTTGTGAAGTAATGACCTCTCGTCTAGCAGAGAAAAAGTAAACAGGTCACTTACAGTTGAGATAATAAAAGTCAGATAACAGCCCTCTCCAGGACTAGACTTTGTACCCGATTACTGATCGATTCGACGGAATTCTCATGTCGT
Source organism: Hyperolius riggenbachi (assembly GCF_040937935.1). Lineage (NCBI taxonomy): Eukaryota > Metazoa > Chordata > Amphibia > Anura > Hyperoliidae > Hyperolius > Hyperolius riggenbachi. The sequence continues at coordinate 73,900,065 of NC_090646.1, read as the reverse complement.
TCGGTCGAATCGCCCATAAAATCGACCAGTGTATGGGCCCCTTTAGTCGGAGAGCTTAATGGCTTGTTTGCATAGAGATAACTGGAGTTTCTCAACTCTTCCTGTACTGGAAACAATTAGACTGATGTATCTGATCTTAATGTTTTATTTCTTAGCTGTACTACACATACAAATCATAATATCATCATTTTTTTTTCGCTTCAGTGTCCCTTTAACAGTGTAAGAATGGCTGCAGTTTACATTTTCCCAGTGAAATTTGTATTTGTCTCAGCCTATTTTTTGGTTATGGGGATAAAAAGTATCCAAAACTTTATTCCAGGTAATGTACTATGTGTGTGCCAAATTTCGTTCAAATCCGTTCAGCCATTTTTGCGTGGTTAAATAATAAACATCCAAGCTTTCGCATTGATATTAGTGAGATTTGTATCAGCTGTAACAAAGAAATGTGTTTCTTTAAAGAGAAACCAAGAATTGAACTTTATCCCAATCAGTAGCTGATACCCCCTTTTACATGAGAAATCTATTCCTTTTCACAAACAGATACTCAGGGGGCGCTGTATGACTGATATTGTGGTGAAACCCCTCCCACAAGAATCTCTGAGGACCGTGGTACTCCTGGCAGTTTCTGGGCTGTGAACCTTGTTGTATTGTGGGAAATAGCTGTTTACAGCTTCTTCCAACTGCCAAAACAACAAGCAGCAGCTACATCACCTGCCAACAGTAAAAATGTCACCATGTGAGAAATGTCAGAATGTAAATCAGGGATTTAAAAGATTTTACAATGTGCAAACACTGACTAAATCATTTATACATAATTATTGTAAAAATGAAGCACTTTTTTATTACATTATTTTCACTGGAGTTCCTCTTTAAAGGTGGTTATGCTGTAACCTGAACTCATGCGCAGACACAAAGAAAACACAGGTTAATCCACCGGTTTTGTGTTTAGAGTGAAGACCCTGTCTAATCCCCCCTCATCTGTGTCTAATCACAAGTGTAATTTGAGCTCTGTTGTCAACCAATTAGCTGCTCTGCTGAGATTAATGAGCTGACACAGAATGTTAACTATATGACTGCTTATCTTTTAGAGCAGAGAGGAAATTAGCTGCCAAGGCTGCCCGAGATTCCTGAGCTGACACTGTTGGGAGATCAAATTAGACTTGTGATTAGTCACAGATGAAGGGGAATTAGACAGGCTCTTCACTATAAACACAAGTAGAGTGCATTATCCTGTGTTTTTTTCTTTGTGTCCTGCGCATGAGTTCAGATGCACTTTAAACTGATCCTCTGTCTAAAATACCCCCTGAATCCCTCATCCAGAATTATTGAGGAATAGGTTGGTGTCACTGAGGTCTGTGTGCTGCACTGTGCTTGTCCTATGCATCGTTTACTGTGGACTGTGCCTAAGCAGATTTAGCCATGTTTGGTGCTGGAAATCTAATCCCTTCAGATATTCAACACAGACAACATATAATGTGTATTATTATTATTATTTAAAATGATCTATCATATAATGTACATTAGCAGTTTCCCTTTGGTCAGATTTTCCACCAGGCCTGCTTTCATTGAGGCAGGTGGGATCCTGTAATGACTGACTTGTGTGAAGTCATGCAGTATCGGGACGCGTATGATTTCAGGACACGTTTCTCTAGCATACTTTGTGGTCAGAGACCTGAGATCCAGGTGCAGCTCAGAAGACGTTGCCTTCTCTATTCCTCACCAGCCGAAACTCTGCTAGTTTCTGTGACTAATTCTTATGTGTGTTCATGTCATGGTCGTAGAAATGTTTGTCAAGGCATTGAGCAGAGATCAGGTTTTTAATCGTACTGAATATCCCAATTTCTTAAAAAGCAACATGAGTGATGAGGAATGTAAGCTTTATAGTTATAGCTTTGTGTATACAGCTGAGAGAACAAATCTAATGCTGAAATCAGAAGCCTGATGGAGAAGTCCATTTATCTATATGAATGAATAGTTGATTTGTTTGTGAAATGTGTTGTTTTGAAAAGTTAAAGCAAACCTGTAGCAGTAGGAAAGTATTCAGACTAAAGTCTTGTATGAACAATAGCCCGGAAACCGCCAAGGCAGCATCTTGGCTGAGAATCCAGCTTGTGGGCACTTGATCGCTAAGGGTCCTTTTCCATGAGCAGTGAATAGGCTGTGAAAAGATTGTCAAACTCTCACAACTGTTTGGTGCTCCCTGGCAACTGCTGGGGCAGCCTGGCAACTGTTGTTCGCTGCTGGGGCAGCCTGGCAACTGTTGCTTGCTGCTGGGGCAGCCTGGCAACTGTTGCTTGCTGCTGGGGCAGCCTGGCAACTGTTGCTTGCTGCTGGGGCAGCCTGGCAACTGTTGCTTGCTGCTGGGGCAGCCTGGCAACTGTTGCTTGCTGCTGGGGCAGCCTGGCAACTGTTGCTCGCTGCTGGGGCAGCCTGGCAACTGTTGCTCGCTGCTGGGGCAGCCTGGCAACTGTTGCTCGCTGCTGGGGCAGCCTGGCAACTGTTGCTCGCTGCTGGGGCAGCCTGGCAACTGTTGCTCGCTGCTGGGGCAGCCTGGCAACTGTTGCTCGCTGCTTGCTGAGCACACAGTTAAGCTGCCTGTGAGGCTGCTGAACTGCGTGCTCAGGGAGCAGTTATCAAGCAGCAACAAGCAGTTGCCAGGAACCAGCAAGCAGTTGTGAGAGGACATGAACGAGGATGCACACGGCCACTGAACGGCCACTGGCATTGAAACCGAGCCGCGGTGGGGGACCGGAGGATCGTTTAGTACCAGCACAGGGCGGCTGTAGGGGGCTGGGAGAAGCCCCAGGTAAGTGAAACTTTTTTTTTTTTCTTAAAGGGAACCTAAACTGAGGATATGGATTTTTCCTTTTAAAATAAGAGACTCTCCTGCTGATCATGTGTCTCGAATACTTTCAGCCACAGCCCCTGAACAAGCATGCAGATCAGGTGCTCTGACTGAAGTCAGACTGGATTAACTGCATGCTTGTTTCAGGTCTGTAATTCAGCCACTACTGCAGTCAAGAGATCAGGACTGCCAAGCAACTGGTATTGTTTAAAAAGTAAACATCCATATCCATCTGTTTAGGTTCCCTTTAACCTATTTCAGGTTCCCTTTAAAGGATACCACAACTGACGTGGCATAATGAGATAGACATGGGTATGTATAGTGCCTAGCACACAAATAACTATGCTGTGTTCCTTTTTTTCTTTCTCTGCCTGAAAGAGGTAAATATCAGGTATGTAAGTGGCTGACTCAGTCATGACTCAGACAGGAAGTGACTACAGTGTGACCCTCACTGATAAGAATTTCCCCCTTTTTTTTATCTTTCTTGCTCTCAGAAGCCATTTTCTTCTAGGAAAGTGTTTTATAGTTGGAATTTCTTATCAGTGAAGGTCACACTGTAGTCACTTCCTGTCTGAGTCAGGACTGAGTCAGCCACTTACATACCTGATATTTACCTCTTTCAGGCAGAGAAAGAAAAAAAGGAACACAGCATAGTTATTTGTGTGCTAGGCACTGTACATACCTATGTCTATCTCATTATGTCACATTTCAGTTGTGGTATCCTTTAAGTTGGAATTATTTGCATGTCATTGACCATAGAGGTTTTTCTGATCTATCTTGAGCCCACTGCTGGTTACTGGAACCCCCTTCTTTGCGGCTGCAGTCCTGTCCATGGACAACAGAGTAGCACAGAGCTGCTTGTGTAGGGAGGAAAAGTCCACTCACAAGCGGCTCTATGCTAATGCGCAGGATCGTCTTGCTCCTGTGTAGCGCAGTTGGGATTGTAACCCCAACAGGATCGTTGCGTGATTTAACAAGCTGTTGTGGAATATGTTCAGATGGTCCCGGGGCTGGAATTAGGCAAGCTCGAGCGGAATGGAGGAAGCTTTGGATTATCCAATCCTGGGGCTTGCTCTGAGTCAAGTATTTGACTTTTTTTTTTTTTTCTTTTTTTCTTCCAAATTTGCCTTCAGGTACAATTTAAATCGATCAGTGTTGCAGAGCAGCCTATCGGCGTACACCCGCGGGAGGGAACGTGCACATGGCCATTTTTGGCTGGCGGGAAGTGGTTAAAATGTGTCCCCTGTTTTAAGCTGGTGTATTGATGCATGTCCAAAACCTTTTGTGTTGGTAGCTGAATCCTGTTAAAATCCTTTACATACATTTAATGTGTATTTTTTTTTTTTTTTTTTTTTTTTTTTGTCTCTTGGTCTGTAGGTGTGGTGGACACTGGTCTCTTTATCAACATGGCTGAGCGGGTCTACTTTGGCATGGAGGACGGGACAATCTCCTTCCGTGACAAGCCTGCACATTAATTCCACAGTGTTGTGCCTTGTTCTCCCTGATTCTCTCCTTGCCACTCACAATTTTTTCTCATTATGTTGGTTACTTTATCTTTTGTTATTGAATATTTTTGTAGTTCACTGTTGCCTTCTTTTCCCTGGTACATGTCCAGTAAGCGTGGTACATTTACTGTGCTTCTATATATAAGGGATTTAGGTGGTTCACCACCAAGTTTTACTGTCCGTGCCAGCTGCTTTGTACAGAGACTGTAGGGTTGTTTGATAATATGGGGCAAAGGCTAATGGTGTCCTACCCAACTACTCTGCTGGTTAAAAGGGGTGAGACCTGTTGATGGAGGGGAGTGGAAGACCACCAATGCCAGTACCAGAAGAGTCTCTGAAATGCAGAGTTCTCTCCCATACTGAGGTGCATAGAGGCTATCATCTCTTGAGGGCATCATTTTATTTTCAGAGCAGAGCCTTCAGATAAGGGAAGGGAGATGAATATGGAAGCTGCAATTACTGACTATTTATTTTGTTCCAATGTGTCGTTGCTGTGTTGACTCTTCCGTCCCTTTTTAATGTTGGCTTACTCCTTCTGGGTCAGACTTTGCCGGCTGTATGCTTGTTGCAGGTGCCTGAATAAGAATCTACTGAAACCAAATGACCAATATGACAGCCTGTTAATCACAAAAAGTCAATAATGATGGCAACCTCCATATTCCTCTTTGTTCTGGTACCCTAGGGCTTTACACTCAGTCTCATCCTATACAGCTGGTAGTATTCTGGTTTGGGCTTTCATTGGCTTGTGTGGCAGAGGCTCTTTTTGGACAGAAGGCTCAAGGTAGGTCATATTGTCGTGTGCTCTTCCCCAAGCTGCGCTGGACCTGGGCGCCACCCATAGACATATTGTTATGTTTGTGGCCACGCAGCAGTGTAATTTGAGTGCCAGGTGATAATCGGACCTCAAATTACCTCTACGTCCGAGTTGCTATGATAGCCCGACCCCAAATTACTTCTCCCTCCCAGTTGCTACGACTTGGAGTTGGAATAGTAATTAACGCCGCCCGGTATTTCAGTGGCATCAGGGTGAGCCGTCATTTGACTCAACCTGCTCCAAAGTGACCGGGCGGTGGCATCCTGGTCAGGAGCTTTTAGTGGAAATGTGCTAAGAGTTGCCATTTATACATTGTTTGTGTAAGTCCTTATTAAATTAGGCCCTTATTAGGAATTATTTAATACCATTGCTCTTTGCTCCTATATATTAACTCCAAAGATGTGTACAGTAAGTCAGACATTTTGTTCTTGGTTGATGATCTACTGTATATTACAATAGGTACTGTTAAATTGCTTAGACTTTGAGCCTTTATTGAATTTCTGAGAGGAACTCTGCTTTAGGCAACACAGACATGTCTTCTTTCTGCTAGTTTGACAAATATTTACTCTAAATAACAATAAGCCTTTAAAAGTGAATATTAAAAATTGGATCGCTTAGCCCACTCCCCCTTTCCAGTACTGTGTATACTTGCTCCCCGTAGCACCCAATCACAGCTGCTGTTTCTATAGCGTAGAAGAGATAATCTGATTGGTTGTTATGAGGCACAAGATTTCTTCCTTTTTATGTACAAAACTCAAACGGTCTCCCTTACCTCTGTATTCTTACCGTGATCCATAGTCCTTGTTTTATTATGTTGTATTAACAGCAAAACGGTTAAACCACTGTACGTCATGATTGTACGTAACACCACATAACCTAACAGTAATAAGCTGTCAGAAATGACCAGATGCTGCAGAACACCCACGTGTGGAACTGGATGATCTCATGTTGTTTTGGTAGTTCATAAATAGCTGTTCTTCCTCTCTGTTATTTTTGTAGCCGTCCAAATTACTGAGTTTCCACTGTACATAATTTGATACAGCTAGTCTAAAGATTTATTTTGTTTACTTGGATATTCTGCTTATTTTTATATTTTCTTTTTGTGCCATAAGAGTGTAATACCACTACTGCATGGATTGGGCTAATATGCCAAAGTATTGACATAGTCCTATTGCCAAGATAATGGCAGCTATTTTGTGAGCTTCAAACAGCATCACTATGTAAGATGGAACGGTGCCATAGCAACATCGGACTTTATTGCTGATTTAATCAGTTTTTAGCTGGAATGGGAGAGAATTTCAGTGGCTTCCTGTGGCAGGAAATCTTTCCCCCATCATAAACAACCGCATGACAGACTGAATTTGCATAAAGCAAGGGTGTCCAAATGTTTCAGGCCAAGGGTCATACCGTCATTCTTGGGAGCACTAGGGGGCCTAACCAGCGAAATTTAAACACTATTTTTGCTGATTGTCATTAAGTACATTATGCCTGTGACCTTTTGTCAAATAAAACATTTACACAGGAAATAACCTATTTACAGTTAGCCCAGTGGTAGCTGCTAATCAGTTGCTGCTGCTGTCTTCTACATGCACAGCAGCTACAGCCGGCAGGCCGCATGGAATTAACCGTAGAGCACTTTGGTGGCCTCCAGAAATGGCTCGGCTGGCCACATTGTGCCCCCCGGGGCCGGATTTTGGACATGCCTGTCTTAGAGGACCCCAGCTGAAGGTGGAGGGGAAGGCCTTTAGACTCTGTAGAGGCTCTCCATGGCGTCCTCCAGGCCCCTGTTGCCGATTGCAGACCCCTCAAAGATTTCCAACAAGCGCTTGTTGGGAATCTGATCAAGGCCAGGCTCATCTTTAAGCACATGTGCGGCTGTACTTGACCTGCTTCAGCCGTGCCTAAGCAGTAAGGATCCCTTTATTAACTATCCATAGTGAAGATTAATCCCAGTTGACTTTAAATTGAATTTCGGTGAAGTTCACTTTAGAACTCTGTATGTAGCGCTCAGTCCATAAACAAAGCACAGTTTATCATCAAGCTGCTCTATGTTGTCACAGCACCATAGTTACATTTAGATCTGAACAGACAGGCGATCATAGTTGGGTTTTTGGTGAAATTGGTGCATCTGGGAGTGATAAGACCATGGCCTTTTACTACACTGATGGGTACTGATTGACAAGTGGCAGTTTTCTAAATGCTGACTGAAGCCATAAAATAGCTTCCATGTTTGTCTGGGCAACAACTACTATGTTGTGTTTTTTTGTTTTGTTTTTTTATCCACTAAAATACCAAAATACTCAGTGGGTTCTCCGATACAGCAGGGAAAAAAACCTGGTAGAAAGTAAACTTGTTATTAAAATGTGAAACGCTACTGGCACACAAGTCTGGGCACAATAACAAAACTAGGCTCTTCTCTCTAGAAAACTGCACTTTTTACTAACTTCACACTGGTTTGAGGGACTTAAAATAAAAAAAATGTACCATTAATGTACATTTCCCATTTGCTGTGGGTTCAAGTTTGAGAAGATCGATAAGATCACTATTATAGGGACAACCTTTTCCACTGCTGGCTTCCAAAAAAATAAATAAATCCTTAAAATTTTAAGTTGCTGCTACATAAGGCCTCATTATAGTACTAGAAATCTAAATAATTCCAAATGTTCGTCCATGGTTTCACCAAAAATCCCAGTTTAAAATGATTTGAATCTAGAGCTGCAAATTTAGATTTTCCCTATAGTGCCACCTTTCCCTATAGTGCCATCTGCTGCTGAACTCTGGTATTGCAATACAGCCACATTGGCACAGTGGGTCTTGTGCTTTAAAGCGACTTGCTTTGCTTGTTTTTACTTAAAGGGCAACTGAAGTGTAAGTGATAGGGAGGCTGCCATATGTATTTCCTTTTAAACAATGCACATTGCCCGGCTCTCCTGCTGATACTCTGCCTCTAATACATTCAGCCATAGACCCTGAACAAGCATGCAGCAGATCAGGTATCTGACATTATTGTCAGATCTTAAAAGATTAGCCGCATGCTAGTTTCAGGTATGATTCAGACAGTACTTCAGCCAAATAGAACAGCAGGATGCCAGGCAACTGGTATTGTTTAAAAGGAAATACATATGGCAGCCTCCATATACTTCTCACTTCAGTTGTCCTTTAAATTATCAGGTTCAAAAAATAAAAAATGCATCTGATTGGCTATTTGAAGTGAAAACAGACTAGGGGAAATTTCAGTCAAATATCATCAGACCAAGTTATCTACTTGCATAGAGATTATATTTGATGGGCTTGATGTCTTCTGATTTATAGAGGAGGCTACCAGATGCGGTTGTGAGATTTTTCATTAGCTGTAACGAACGCATTCTCCCCTCCACCAATCAGCTTCCTTCTGTAAAAACCTAAATTGGATGGTCCATGAGTTTTAGAACATCTAGTTAGCTACGCATATAGCTGGCTTGTATCTGTATTATCACTGTATTTTTCTTATTACCAATGCAATTTAGATTGTTAATCTATATTCCTAAAATAAAAGATTTAAACAAATAATACTTTTGTCTGACTGATTTTATGGGGCAGGGTATTCATGAATGCAGTTTGGCCAGGAACTCACTACAAGCCGCAAATGGCAATCGCTAGCGTTTTTTAATCACCGTTTTGTAAGGAATTTCATGAGCGTTTTCCTGCAAATTTGGTAGCGATTTTAAAAAATGTAAGATTTTTGCCAGCAATTGTGACAGCAATTTGCGATTAGAGATTTCAATTCTGATTGGTAATTTCAAATAATTTTTATTTAATTTATTTTACAGTTTGCAGTAATTCAAAATCACACACAAATTGCTATGTGTAGCAATTAATTAGCGATTTGCCAGTGCTTTAATTCTTTACATTGGAGGGCAAACGCTATCAAAATACTGCATGTCTTGCGATTTGCGATTTCCCTAATCGCAATCTCCCCAGTGGAATCTGTCCCATCAATTTACATGGGCAGAGCTTTCAAAGAGACACTGAAGCGAAAAAAAAATATGATATGATTTGTATGTGTAGTACAGCTAAGAAATAAAACATTAGGATCAGAAACATAAGTCTAATTGTTTCCAGTACAGGAAGAGTTAAGAAACTCCAGTTATCTCTATGCAAAAAAGCCATTAAGCTCTACAACTTTTAGGCTACATACACACCAGGACGTTGCGTTTAGGGGACGTTATAGGGCACATAACGTGCCCCTAACGCAACGCCTGGTGGTGTTGGAGCAGGAGGCTACCAAGAGCCGCGTTACAAGCAGCTCTTGGTGCGCCTGCTCTGTCGGAGGCACTGCGGAGACCACGTGAGCGGAGCTCTCCGCATCACGTGGTCCCGCCAGCCAATCCACGGCCGCTCCAGGATATAAACACTGCAAGTGCAGTGAATAATATGTAGCCATGTGCCTGGCTACGTAGCGTCCTCTCCCCGCCTCCTCTCCGCCCATAATAAAGTACTGCATGCAGTACGTTATGTAGACGTGCTGCGTTACAATGTAACGCAACGTGGGCACTGTGAACAGCCCATTGATTTTTTTCATTGCTGTGGGTTGGGCTGCGTCACAGGCTGCTCTAAGGTGCGCCTGTAATGTCCCACTGTGAAAGCAGCCTCAAAGTCGCAGAGAGGGCTGTCTTCTGAAGTTTATCTCAGCTGTCAGTAAAGAATTTTTCTTTTTCTCTGCCAGAGGACAGGTCAATAGTTCACAAGACTTCTCTAAAAAAAAATAATTTAGACTGCTGAGTAGTGTGTAAACTGCAAATATTAAAGAATGATGCAATGTTATAAAACACACTATATAACTGAAAATAAAAATATGAGAATATTTTCTTTGCTACTAATCTTCTAGTAATTATCCGTACTACACTACCAATTCATTATATAATTTATTTTTTTTTCACTTCAGTGTCTCTAAGGAAATTGCTAGTGATTTAATTGTTCCACTAACTCTCTCTCTCTCTCTCACACGCACACACGCTGCTTCTGGCTCTCACTCCGCATCTATAATGATGCGACCAGGAAATGCCAGCACTAGGGGGACAGAAGCTGCTGATCGCTGCCGGCTCAAGGGAGGAGGTCAGTGATGACCGTGGCCGGCTACCGCTGCTAATTACCTTTTACAGGAGAGTGAGCTTTCAGGACATCGGGGGGGGGGGGGCACAGAGAACACCACGGATGACATGAGTAATAGCGGCTGCCGCTAATGACTACCTACAGGAGGCGCACAGGACACAGGAGGACAATACAGGGAGTCCCTGACATTGCGCTGGGTCAGCTGTACATATCAGTGGGCTATAAGACGCAGGGACTTTCTACCCACTTTTGGGGGAGAAAAATTTGCGTCTTATAGTCTGAAAGATACGGTAAACGTACCATAATTATTGATCCATCATGTTGGCTCACTAAGAACTGGTGGCTATTGTTAAAGGACAACTGAAGTGAGATATATAGAGGCTGCCACATTTCTCTACTTTTATACAATACCAGTTGCCTGGCAGCCCTGCTGGTCTATTACGATGCAGTAGTGTCTGAATAATGCCAGAAACAAGCATGAAGCTAATCTTTCAGATCTGACAATGTCAGAAACATCTGACCTGCCTGCTGCATGCTTGTTCAGGGTTTATGGCTAAAAGTATTAGAGGTAGAGGATCTGAAGGATAGCCAGGCAACTGGTATTGCTTAAAAAGAAATAAATATGGCAGCCTCCTTATACGTGTTGCTCAGTTGCCCTATAAAACTCTTATACTCGGGTGCTGGTTGCTCATTCCCTCCTCTGAGGATCATTTTGGAGGATATTATGTTTAATATACAAGGCTTTAGAGAGAAGCTGCAATCTTTTTACATGCAATACAGTATTTTTCCTGTTTTCCGCTGAGGCACCTGCAGCGCAGTGTGGCTGCACAGCATATGTACTGTATGTGCAACGTTACACCTTTTTCCATGGGGCAAATGCCTCTTCAATATGGTACGTGCTAGAATTAACTCAACAAATCCCAATATCTATTTACTACACTGGAATCTGTTTGCCTGTCTGTATGCAGAATGTCATAAAATCTCTATAGAATTTCAACCCCCCCATCCCACTATAAAGGGTAACTTTACAGTATATTACTCTTGAAAATAAGTTAAATGAAAGAAATATATAGTAGGTAAAGGGAAGCTGTGTATGAGATGGTAGTAATGGTGGTCCGTGGGCGGTGTCCTAGGTAGGAGAGTATGCTTCCCTGAATAGGTGAGTTTTCAGATTGCACCTAAAAATAATAAGTGTGGGTGAGTGGCAAATGTTGAGGGAGAGTGTTCCAGAGGAGGGGAGAGGCTCGAGAGAAGTCTTGTAAGCGGGAGTGAGCAGAGGTGACCAGTGAAGACGACAGAAGGATATCGTTAGCAGAGCGGAGATTGCGTGTAGGATGGTATCTGGAAATAAGTTGATTAAGATAGGAAGGAGCTATGTTGTGGAGCGCTTTGTAGGCAAGAGTAAGGATTTTAAATTGTAGCCTTTGTGTAGCATGCAGCCAGTGAAGTGACTGACTGAGGGGATAGGGCTGGAGAAGCGGGAGGAGAGGTGGATGAGGTGTAACTGGCAGCCAGTGAAGGGACTGACTGAGGGGGATAGGGCTGGAGAAGCGGGAGGAGAGGTGGATGAGGTGCAACTGGCAGCCAGTGAAGGGACTGACTGAGGGGGATAGGGCTGGAGAAGCGGGAGGAGAGGTGGATGAGGTGTAACTGGCAGCCAGTGAAGGGACTGACTGAGGGGAATAGGGCTGGAGAAGCGGGAGGAGAGGTGGATGAGGTGTAACTGGCAGCCAGTGAAGGGACTGACTGAGGGGGATAGGGTTGAAGAAGTGGGAGGAGAGGTGGATGAGGTGTAACTGGCAGCCAGTGAAGGGACTGAGGGGGATAGGGCTGGAGAAGCGGGAGGAGAGGTGGATGAGGTGTAACAGGCAGCCAGTGAAGGGACTGACTGAGGGGAATAGGCTGGAGAAGCGGGAGGAGAGGTGGATGAGGTGTAACTGGCAGCCAGTGAAGGGACTGAGGGGGATAGGGCTGGAGAAGCGGGAGGAGAGGTGGATGAGGTGTAACAGGCAGCCAGTGAAGGGACTGACTGAGGGGAATAGGCTGGAGAAGCGGGAGGAGAGGTGGATGAGGTGTAACTGGCAGCCAGTGAAGGGACTGACAGGGGGATAGGGCTGGAGAAGCGGGAGGAGAGGTGAGTGAGTTGTGCAGCAGAGTTCATGATAGACTGCAGGGGAGCTAAATGGTTGGCAGGGAGACCGCAGAGCAGAGAGTTGCAATAGTCTAGTGGTGAAATAATCAATATTTTCATACCTTATCAAAAAAATACTTTTTAAACCACCGAACCACCAAGAAAATACTTGCTTACTAGAATATAGAATAATTTTGACAGGACTTTTACCTACAGTACTTTTGGTATATTTTCAATTGCACAGTGTTGATAAGTAATTTTAAATGGAAAATGAAATATCTCCTAGGAGAAAACTCAAAAGAAAAGGTGAATTGCATATGGGCCCATGAGCCTGGAATATTGAACATTTTCACAATAGTCTAATGGTCTGAGATTTTGATTTTGGGGTTCTCATAAGCTGTAAGCCAGAATCATCAAAATTATAACACATGCTTGAAATATCTCGCTCTGCATGTAATGAGTCTATTTCATATATTAGTTTCACCTTTTACGTTTAATTACTGAAATAAATGGACTTTTGCACAATATTCTAATTTTTCAAGTTTCACCTACTGTATCTCCTAGTACCAAAACTGTATCACCGCCCTGTACAGGGAGCATTCTCTGTGACCGGGGACAGCTGTGTTTCGCTTCTCTAATGCAAATCGTTCTGCTTCAGAGCAGCCATGTGTGACATCTGCTGTGCAACGTGTACAATGCTCAGAACTGTTCCTCTACAGAAAGTGGAAAATGTGTATGAGCCACTTGTGCAAACCTCTATTGCAGGGGTCAGGAACATTTTTGGTTGAGAGAGCCATAAACGCCACATATTTTAAAATGTAATTCCGTGAGAGCCGTACAATATGTTTCAAACTGGGACATTGCGCATGCGCAGCAGAGGGCTCATGTCTCTGTTGCTATGGTGATGTGTATACAGTTGATCCATCGGGAAGTGGAAGTATCAGACACGTCTTCTCTTGGGTTTCAGCAATATCAGCAATTTCCCAGAAAGCCAGACAGGAGAAATACCGACTAACAGCTTGTACAATTAGCTAGCTGACTTGGGGGTTGATTCACTTCGTAGGACGAGATCCCCGCACTTTGACCCAATAGGTTGCCTGTTGTGACAGGCAGCCTAATGGGCCAATCAAAGTGCAGGGTTCTCATCCTACAAAGTCACTGGACCTGACAGGGTCCAGAGTGGGACAATTGGAGCAGCTGTTTGTTTTGGGATAGTGCAAGTAAGTTAGTAGTAAATACTACAGCAGTAGCGTGCCTACTTTGAAAATGTTACTTACGCTGCCACACTAAGCTGCGCTGCTTGAGCGGTGTAGCTTAGTGAATCAACCCCTACTGATTTGTATGTGAGCCAGATGCAGCCATCAAAAGAGCCACATCTGGCTCCCGAGCCATAGGTTCCCTACCCCTGCTCTAATGGAAGGTCAAAGGGCACATGGATATGGTTTCAAAGTGGCTAGCACTGACTGCTTCCAATGAATGCCTATGGGCCTGTTTCCACTTAACGCAATTTTTCTGATGCAGATTTCCCATAGGCATTCATTGGAGTCAGTTTTCTGCATCCACAATCCGCGTGTAGTGGAAATAGGCCCAATGTGAGGAGCGCAAGTTGTGCGTGCGTTACGCACAGTAGTGCAGTGTAGCGTGCGCTGGTAACTGCCTGTCAAATGACAGGCAGCCTATTGGGCCAATCAAAGAGCGAGGACCACGTCCTATGAAGCCACTGGACCCGAGGGGGCCCAGGGCGGGATGAGTAGAGCGGCCGTCATTAGCAAGAAGCATGCGTAAGTTACCAGCGCACGCTACGCTTCACAAAAAAGCCCGCCGTTTCCGCTCCTGACGCGATCGTGCGCACCCGAGAGGGGAGATTAAGCTGTCATATGACAGTCGACATCTCCCCTCAGTGATCAGAAGCCATCGCGTATGGCTTCTGATCACATGATCACAATGATCACTTACAGAGCTGCGGCGGTAGGGGGGGGGGGGGGGGGAGAAGACGATCCACTCGCCTCCCTGCCATTCCCCTCGGCTCTGGCCGGCATCCCCACTTGCTCTGACGTCATCAAGCCGCGACCCGGAACGGAGCAGCAGTAGGAGTGGGGAAGCTGAGCGGAGGGGTACACTGTGGCTCATCGCTGGAGCCTGGAAGGTGAGTGAAGGCTGCTGGCGAATGGGGGGACATCTGGAGGCAGGGGGGACACTATGCCTGACCTCCCAAACGCCCCCCTTCCCCCATGCAAAAATGCCTGATTCTTAAAGGGAACCTAAAATGAGAAGGATATGGATTTTTCCTTTTAAAATAATACCAGTTGCCTGACTCTCCTGCTGATCCTGTGTCTCTAATACTTTTAGCCACAGCCCGTGAACAAGCATGCAGATCAGGTGCTCTGACTGAAGTCAGACTGGATTAGCTGCATGCTTATTTCAGGTCTGTGATTCAGCCACTACTGCAGCTAAGGAGATCAGCAGGACTACCAGGCAACTGGTATTGTTTAAAAGGAAACATCCATATCCCTTTCAGTTTAGGTTCCCTTTAAGGGGGGTTAGGCGGCCGGTCCCGAAAGGGTTAATTAATCAATCTCTTAGTGCATAAATCAGGCCTGAGGCTAATTTCACACCAGGACGTTGCGTTAGAGGGGGCGTTAAGGTCGCATAACGTCCCCCTAACTGAACGCCTGGTGGTGCTGGATCTGGACGTCAGAGTGAGCCGTGTTGTGCAGCTCACTCTGGCGTCAGTGATGCCGTGATGCGCACTCTTGTGCGCATGCGGCATCACGTGGTCCCGCCGGCCAATCGCCGCACAGAGCGGCCGCTCCAGGAAGTAAACACTGCACGTCACAACGTGCAGTGCATATTAATTAGCCATGTGCCTGGCCGCTCTCCGCTCCTCCACAAGATTACTGAGCATGTGCAAGCAGTCTAACGCGGCTCAGCCGCGTCTAAAGTACTGCATGCAGTACGTTGTCTTGTGACGCAGCGTTACAATGTAACGCAACGTGGGCACTGTGAACAGCCCCATTGATTTTTCATTACTGTGCGGTGGGCTGCGTTACAGGCTGCTCTAACGTGCGCCTGTAACGTCTCACTGTGAAACCAGCCTGAGGCAAAAATGAGTTGATGAAATAGAAATTGTATTTATAGTAACACTATCCTAAAAAGGACTGTACTACAATCCCAGTCTTATTTTTCAAGAGCTATAAATCTAAGTTTTTTTGTTCCAGGTGAAAGAAGATAATTTGTTCATGCTTTACAGCTCCACAAAGACAAATCCCAGACTATGTAACCTGTTTTATCTGTTTGCTGCATTTAAAGTGGACCTGAGCTCTGAACTTCCTCTTTGCTCTAAAAGATATACAACAGCATAATCAGCAATAATTACATCTGTTACAAATCCTGCAATAAATCTGCAGTGTGTCTATTTCCTGCTTTCATGGAAGCAGACATAATTTTACCATCCTGTGTTAGATGAGATTCCAGAGCTGACACAGCTGGAGAGATCACATCACAGTTGTGATTAGACACAAATGAAGGGGAATTAAGGTGCATATACACATCAGACTATAGTCTTTGGAAAATGAAAGATCACAGAGCAATCTTACATGATTTAACTGACATTCATCTGCAGATCAGATCCACCAGGATGGATTTTCAGATCTGCAGATGATTGCTTGATCTGCAGATGAATGTCAGTTAAATCATGTGTGTATGATGATCTGCAGCTCTCATAGACTATCATTGCAATTTTCAGGAATGGATTTTTGGCAGGAACAGATCTTTTGCAGATACTGATCTTTTGTGTCTGTACAGCATCTGTGTGTGCAGCATCTTGCAAAGATTTTTTTCTGATGTGGAGTTCAGCTCCATAGAAAAGACTGTGAAGGTATGGCTCTCATACTACATGAAGGGTGGTAAGATTGGTCTGTGATCTTTCATTTTCCAAAGACTATAGTCTGATGTGTGTATGAGCCTTAGACAGGCTAAACGCTCTAAATACATACAGGGTGCATTTCTCTATGTTTTCCTTCTGTCCTGTGCAAGAGTTCAGGTCCACTTTAAAGAGGAACTGTATTTAAAAACAAAAAAACCTCTGGGTGACACTTAGCTTGGGAGGGGGAAGCCTCTGGATCCTAAGAAGGCTTCCCCCATCCTCCTCTGTCCCTCCGATGCTTTGCTGGGACCCCCCAAATCGTGGCAAGGTAAATATTTACCTACCACGATCCTGAGGCACACTAGCCGTCCTTCATTCTGGTTAAAGCGGAAATAGCTGAACCCCATCGATCCGCTCTACTACGCAGGCGCAAATCTTTGCACTTAAACAGTAGAGCGGATATAATCGGGCTCGGCTATTTCTGCCTAGCCTGATCGAAGAGCCGCTAGTGCGCCTATGCAGAATCGCTGAGCAGTAAATAAATCTCTTGCTTGTCGGGAGGGGGGGGGGGGGGGGATTCCCCGAAGCTACAGAGGATGGAGAAGCCTCATTGGGACCCTGAGGCTTCTCCCTCCTGAGGCAAGTACCCCCCAGTGGGCTTTTTTTAAATACAGAGTCTCTTTAAGGTACCAGCTATCAATTGGGCAGCCAATCGACCATAAGATTCGATACTGAATCGGATGAAAATCCGTGCCACCAAACTCATGCCTGATCAACAATGCGGGTACGCAGCAATAATCGTGAACGACAAATGTGATGGAAACTCCCAGCCACTGCTCCCCCTAGTTTACATGTACCCCCATGTTCCTGCATTAATACAATTCCTCTCCGCCGTCCAACGGACTTCTCTTCTGGTTCCTGCGGCACGTGGTTGCCAGCGCATTGCGCTATGTTGAGAAACGGCCTGCGGTTTTAGGCGGCCAACAGATCTCTCTTGGATCAGATCCAATCAGAGAGAGATCTGTCTATTGGTCGATCGGCTGCCAAAATCACAAGATGTATTGCCCCCTTAAAGCAGCAGGGACAACCATTCTATACCTGGAAGAAAAAAAAAACACATAAGTAGATAACTACTTGTCCTACTTGCATAACAGATGTATTGTTCTGTCCATGTTTTGATTTCAGTGAATTTTATAAAGTAAATAAAGAGAATTCTGTTCCTGGCATTTGCCATCTTGATTCCCTTTGACTGAAGTCAATCCTGATGTCATTTCCTCCCTTACTTTTTTTTTTTCTCCTAGAAACTGCAATGTCATAGCTAGATTGCTTTGTAAACACGTCAGCCAATCAGTGAGGAGCAGGAATGTGGGAGGAGGGATGACAAGCTTCCTGCACGTGGCAATGGCAAAAATAGAGCCATGCTGACTGAGATAAGATTTATTACAGCAGAAACATTTCTGAATCGATTGGAGTGCTTGCAATGCAGGGTGAGGTTGCAGTCTGCATTATAAACAGAGCAGTGGGTAAATGGAATTTGATTTTGTGGCTGACAATCCCACTTTAAGAAGTGTCTCTCTGTCATGCAAGAATTGTATATCCTGTAATTAGTGATCATGAGGGTTAAACTACAGTCTGAGAGCCATTTACAGCCATTGATTCTTAACCCTTAGCTCCGTTTCAGCCTGGATCCGACAGAGCTTTGTCAATCATTAGCAGAGGCAGGCAACATAATATACAGTAATATAATAAATTGTGTTTTATTTTTCCTTTACTGAAGTAGTCAAAGATTTCTGGACAGCTGCTGTCTTCATTCAGATGTCCTTCCCACCCTGGGTCGGGTGGAGGCAAGAGAGGCTCCAGCCTCGGGGCGCAATGTAGGAGGGGGTGCATAACTCACTCAGCTATCATTACCCTATTGTGTTTGATGCAGAGATAATTAAGAAAAGTGGATACATGGCTGTGACTGCAAGCCAGATAACTAGAGATTAAGGGGTGGGGGGGGTACCTGGGGTTCCTCTTAATGTAATAGCAATCATTGTGTGATGGCTGGGGGGGGGGGGGTAACTTTGGTGTCTCAGCCTTGGGTGCTGGGGGGACCTTGTCCTGGCTCTGTTCTCTTCTGCACCTGTGTCACCTCCACTAGGTCCCCCGAGCTTCACAAACGTGCAGTAACTGGTGGTGGCACACAAGTGTAACCAACAGTATCTTCTCTTCTCTCCACTGAGCAGTGACAGACGGGGAAATTCCTGATACTAAGCAGCTTTTCATGGCTCACTACCTGGGACTGTTTTACCACCTTTTGACTTGTAATCTCATTTTTAGTATGCTGGAAAGGTACCTGAGTTGAGGAGGATATGGAGGCTGAGATATATTATTTAATTTTTAAATAATCCTGCTGATCCTCTGATGCATTTACCTACAGACCATGAACAAGAATGCAGATCAGATGTTTCTGACAAGATTAGCTACATGATTGTTTTAGGTGTGTGATTCAGACACTACTGCAGCCAAAGAAAGTAGCTGGGCCCTATTGTTACGCCCCTGTCAACAACCATAATTAATAATGCATTCAGGGTGTTTTGGACAACCAAATTCCAATTAGATCATGTCAAGTCTACTATTTAACATAAATGATCTTTTTTTTAGTTTAACCACTTCACAACTGAGGGGTTTTACTGCTTCAGCATCCGAGCAATTTTCACCTTTCAGCTCTCCTTCCATTCATTCGCCTATAACTTTATCATTACTTATCACAATGAAATGAACTATATCTTGTTTTTTTCGCCACCAATTAGGCTTTTTTTGGGTGGTACATTATGCCAAAAATTCTTTTATTCTAAATGTGTTTTAATGGGAAAATGGGAAAAAATTTGGAAAAAAAATCATTTTTCAGTTTTCGGCCATTATAGTTTTTAAATAATGCATGCTCAGAGCCGGGACAAGGTCCTCCAGCACCCAAGGCTGAGACACCAAAGTGCGCCCCTCCATCCCTGCCACCCCAGCCGTCACACACTGATTGCTATTAGACTAAGAGGTGCCACAGGGCCCACAACCTCCCCAACACCTTAATATCTAGTTATCTGGCTTGCAGTCACTGCTTTGTATCCCCTTTTCTTATTTCTTTCTGCTTCAAACACAATTAGGAATGACAGCTGAATGAATTGTGCGCCCCCTCCTACACTGCGCCCTGAGGCTGGAGCCTCTCCAGCCTATGCCTCGGCCCGGCCCTGTGCATGCTACTGTAATTAAAATCCATGTAATTTATTTGCCCATTTGTCCCGGTTATTACACCGTTTAAATTATGTCCCAATCACAATGTATGGCGCCAATATTTTATTTGGAAATAAAGGTGCATTTTTTCAGTTTTGCGTCCATCCCTAATTACAAGCCCATAATTTATAAAGTAACAGTGTTATACGCTCTTGACATAAATATTTAAAGAGTTCAGTCCCTAAGGTAACAATTTATTTATTTATTTATTTATTTTTTTATTTTTTTACAAAAAAAAAAAAAATTGGTAACAATTGGGGAGTGTGGGAGGTAATGAGTTAATTTAAAATGTAAAAATATGTATTTGTATGTAAAAAATGCTTTTGACTGTAGTTTTACTATTTGGTCACAAGATGGCCACAGTCATTTTTGTGAATGGTCATATAAGCGTAGTAAGTACGCTTACAGGAAGAGTAGTGAGGATGGGAAACTTTATTTTTTTTTTGTTTACACAATGATTGCGCAGCTTCTCCTGGAAGCAGCAGATCACAGCCGATCATTGCTGCAGGGACTTAGATCAAGAACGGGAACTGTGTTCCCATTCATTGATCTCCGGATGAGCGGGCGGCAGCGCGCACGTGTGAGCGGGAGCACGAACAGCGGCAGTATCGGCGGGGGTGCGTATTTCCACTCCCCTGACGGGGAAATGAAGTTGAAAGGGGCGTAGATATACTGTCCCCGGACGGCAAAGTGGTTAATGTAGTAGCCGGTAGAGTTTTGGGACTCAATACAATTCTTTTTCTCCTAAGCTTTCTCCTGGGAGATACATTTTCATCTGTTTAAAGCAGCCTTTCTCAACCTTTTTACCCTGGAGGAACCCTGCAAATAACTTTTGGATCTCAAGGAAACAAATCTTTGATCTTGAGGAACTCCTGCATTTTTTTTGCAGGAAGCAAGGTCTTTGAAAGCAGGTGAGGCTGTTTATTTCACTACCCCCTATTATATATAGGGGTATTATTATTATATATTACTAGCTGATAACTCGGCGTTGCCCGGGTATTTATTTGGCTGGTGTCGGCTCCACCCACTTTTTCTAACCCTAACACACCAGCACTCAATGACCAAGTTTGTGAGCTTTGGGATTAATCATTTGTATATTCTCATAGATATTAAATAAATCAGATTAATGGTTAGTGACTCCACCCCTCTCCAGCGTTTGGTTCCCAGTCACCCAATGACAAAATTGTAGCAGGTTTGAGGCATCTGCTTTTAACAGTGTAAAAATTGCAGCAATTTAAATATTCCCCTTGAAAATCAACAGGTGAATTTTGATTGGCTATAATAGTCTCCACCCACTTCCCTCAATATTAATCTCAGTCACCCAATGACCATATGGGCAAAGTTTGAGAATCCTGCCATTAACAGTGTAAGAAGGCCCACAGTTTATATTTTCCCAGTGAAATTTGTTTTTGGCTCTGCCCACTTTTTGAACCTGGACACACAGTCACTAAATGACCAAGTTTGTGAGCTTTTGGGTCTTTGGCATCAATAAAAACAAATCTGATTGTCTGTTTGTGGCTCTGCCCCCGTTTCTAAATTTGAACCCCAGTCACCCAATGACCAACTGTAGCAGGTTTGAGGCTTGTGTCATTAACAGTGCAAGAATGGCAGCTATTTTAATATTCCTCTTGAAAATCAACAGGTGAATATTGATTGTCTGTTGTAGGCTCCACCCACTTTCCTGAATATAAATCGCAGTCACCCAGTAACTAACTGTGTCAAGTTTGAGAACCCTGCCATTAACGGTGTAAGAATGGCTGCAGTTTATATTTTCCCATGTAAAAAGTTAGTTGTGTTTGGCTGTTTCTAACCTTGACATACAGTCACTCAATAACCAAGATGATGAGCTTTGAGGTTCTTGGCATCAATAAGTTGCATTTTTCCATTGAAATTAAACAAATCTGATTGGCTGTTTGTGGCTCCGCCCCTTTTCTGAATTTGAACCCCATTCACATAATGCAACCTTGACACACAGCCACTAAATGACCAAGTTTGTGAGCTTTCAGGTTCCTGACATCAAAAATATGTGAATGGAAGCAGTTTATCCACCAAGGAAATCTGATTGGCTGTTTTTGGCCACGCCCCTTTAGTGAATTTGGACCCCAGTCACCTAATGACCAACTGTAGCAAGTCTGAAGCCTCTGCCATAAACCGTGTAAGAATGGCAGCAGTTTCAATATTCCCCCTGAAAATCAATAGGTGAATTTTGATTGGCTGTTGTAGGCTCCACCCACTTTCCTGAATCTTAATCTCCTTCACCCAGTGGCCAAGTGTGCAAGTTTGAGAACTCTGCGATTAACAGTCTAAGAATGGCTGCAGTTTACATTATCCCATTAAAATGAATGGCTGAAATTTGATTGACTGTTTATGCTCCACCCACTTTTCCTGGATTTGTAACCTCGATCACCAAGTGACCAACTGTGCCAAGTGTGGGGACTCTGGCTTGATTACTGTGAGAATGGCAGCCTTTTTCATTTTTTCCATTGACATGAATGGGTGAAATCTGATTAGCTGTTTGTAGCTCCACCCAGGTGTGCAGGTGGGACGCAAGACCCCCAGAACATATCATCCCAGGTAGTAAGGGATCTGTATACCAAGTTTCGTTCAAAAGGGTCAACGACACACACACAGGCACACACACAGGCACACACACAGGCACAGACACACACACAGACACACACACACCTCTGCCACTCATTATACTGTCTCCTTAATTATTCTAGTGCTTTTAATTAATGTGCTCATTATTATTCTGACCCCCAATTTAGTGCTTATTTTTGTAGTTACCCCTATTATGATGTGCTCTATAATACTTCACCCTCAATGGGGGAACCCTGCAGTGTACTCAAGGAACCCTGGCTGACAAAGCCTGGTTTAAAGTACATTTCCAGCTCTCTGCAATTGAAAAAGTACCAAAAAGTAGGTAAAATGTTACAGTAAAATTATTCTGAGTATTTTCCTCCACTGTTGCGGCCGTGCATGCGCAGTAGCATTCGGCTGCTCGTACACAAGCGGCTCTGGCTTACTGTGCATGTGTGGGCGTACTCGTGTGGCTACTGCGTGGCAGTGTTGGGCAGATATTTTCCGTGATCACGGATTAGCAATGATTCACAAGCATTTTTTCACTATTTGGCTCCGGTATTCGACGCAGTAATCTATTCTGAATCACAGAAATCGACCATTCGATATTTTACTGTATATCACTTGTATTCAGCTCATAGTCAGTGATCAATTTCAGTTAGTTGCAGTCACTGCCACTGTTCAGTCACTAAGTTTAATCAGTGACCTTGTACTGTTCTATTCAGGGGCGTAGCAATAGGGGGTGCAGAGGTAGCGACCGCATCGGGGCCCTTGGGCCAGAGGGGCCCCGAAGGGCCCTCCCTCAACTACAGTATTAGCTTTCTATTGGGCCTGTGCTCATAATAATCACTTCTATAGATACTTTGAATAGTGTTAATCATTAACAAGCTGTTCCCCATCCCCTTCTTGCACCTCTGACACTGTAGTTGCCATTGGCAGGTTTTGGTGCGCCGTATCAATTGTTATGTATAAAGTGCTTGGGGGGCCCCAATGTAAAACTTGCATCGGGGCCCACAGCTCCTTAGCTACGCCACTGGTTCTATTAGTGCACTGCAGGCAGACCACTGTCCACTCATTTTTGTACTCTTTATTATTTTACTGTATATAACTTGTATTCAGCTCATTAGCCAGTGATAAACTTCAGATAGTTGCAGTCACTGCCACTGTTCAGTCACGAAGTTTAGTCAGTGACATTGTACTGTGCTAGTAGCATGCAGCCAGTTACTTTGCTGTGCGCATAGTGCAGTCACACCGTGGCGCTGTCCAGTGATTTTCGTGTTCTATTACTGTATTCAGTATTTGCGCCATTTGCGCATTTATTTGTATTTTTTTTTTCTTTTCTGAAAAGTCAATAAAAGCCCCCTGTTATATTCCGTCTGTCCCCAGGCCTACACACGTATTGACTGTAAAAAGCAGCACACTTTCTCCACCTTGAAATCTTATGCATAGTATACAACATGTCTGGCAGGGATCGTGGGTTTGGCAGGAGAGGGAGTGCCATTACCTCCACCACTTCTGGGACTGGTCCACGGCCAGGGAGGGGGTGCTCAGCTGTAAGGTGTGCAGTAGAGAGGTGACTATCCGCAGCACAGCTTGTGCCGAGTCAGCTGACACCGGTGTCACCCATTTTCAGCAGCTTGGCACAACGCCGTGTGGTCGTTCAGGTGCTTGGCTCACAGGCATTGATGGACATGATGACGGAGGAGCAGCCCATTTTGAGTTTCTCACAGACCTCCGCTGTGAGCAGCACTCCCAGCAGCAGTAGCCAACGCCCCACGCAAGTTGTGACATCCACCCCAGCAACCAGTGGTCAGCAGCCCTCCCCGGATGAGAGCGTTGTGTCCCTCAGTCCAGCGTCTGGGCAATTATTGAGGGCTGCCGTTGAGGAGATGATGGGGCCTGATGTGGAGGAGGAGGTTGAGCTCCGGACCAGCATCCCAAGTTTATTTTGAGGACGATTAGGAGTCTGTGTCTGGGGAAGTTGGGGCGGCAGAGGTGGTGGTGGTGGTGGTGGGGGGGGGGAGGGGGGTGGGGGGGGGAGGGGGGGTCAGGAGAAGAGTTCTATTATAATGAAGGTGATGATGATCGAGACCGTCTGCATGTGCTGTATGTTGTGTTTAAGTACTAAAGTCTGTGCTCCCAACACCATACTCTTCTTCTGTGCTGCCGCAGAGTGCTGCTTAGTCCTCCTGCTGCCGCCTCTCATGTTGTATCTAAGGACAACAGCAGTCTGTGTACCCACCACCAGGGTCCACGGATGCTACAATATTTGGGCTGATTTATCGGACAACTTTGCTGCCATGTCATTTCTATCGATGCAAGGGAAAAAAAACATTTACAAAAACCTTTCTGGGTGTTTTTGTGACGTCGCCCACTCATCCTCCTCCAGTGGTACCACCACCGCCAGGTGCCATTGGGACTCGCAATCACCTCTGCGATTGCTTAAAGTGTATTTTCCTGTTTAAAACCAATTATTACCAATTAATATCCCTATTTAACCACTTTACCCCCCGCGGTACGGATTTCTCCGTCCCTTTTTCCACCCTTATAAAACCAAGGGACAGAGAAATCCGTACCTCCCGCACTACCGCCGCTGTCCGCGCTCCCGCCGCTCATGCGCGCGCTCCCGCCGCTCGTGCACGCATCACAAACATTGTGATAGGGACATAATTTAAACGGTTTTATAACCGGGACAAATGGGCAACTACATTTCATGGGTTTTATCTACAGTAGCATGCATTATTTAAAAACTATAATGGCCGAAAACTGAAAAATAATAATTGTTTCCCACATTTTTTCCTATTTTCCCATTAAAACACATTTAGAATAAAATAATTCTTGGCATAATGTCCCACCTAAAGAAAGCCTAATTGGTGGCAAAAAAAATAAGATATAGTTCATTTAATTGCGATAAGTAACAATAAAGTTATAGACGAATGAATGGAAGGAGCGCTGAAAGGTGAAAATTGCTCTGGTGTTCAAGGGGTAAAACTCCTCAGTGGTGAAGTGGTTTAAGTGTTGATTTAACTTTTTAAAAGCCATTTTCTTAAAAACTAAAAGTTCTTTTTGGTATTTGTTTTTGTTTAAGTTGTAGCCCCTTATCACCTTTATAATCCATGCAATTTGGGGGATTGTAGCATGTATGGGGGCTTTAATAATAGCTTAAATGCTATTCCGTGATCACGGGCGTGTTTAGCTGTGATTGCCCCATTCACTGGAAAAATCTGAGTCGAATTTGTGAGTCCGTCTCAATTCATGGCAGAATAGTCGAACCCGTCCGAGGTGATTAATAATCCCTGGCAGCCGTCCTGTGCCCTCGCTGCAGCTCCGGTGGCTCCCGGTCCCCTCTGGTGCAGATGCCGACCTCTCCAGGTCTGCATATTCTGCGATCCAGCCTGCAGCTCACGGAGTGGCATTGACGTCATCCGGACTGCATTGTGCAGGTGGAGAACTACTGCACCTGTGCAGTACGGTCCACATGACGTCAGTGCGAGTCGGTGAGCCGTGGAGCGCAGTAGGCATCTTGCACTGTAGGGGACCCCGAGCCACTGGCAGGGAGCGGAGCTGCGGCGAGGGCACAGGACAGCTGCAAGGGGCTGAAATAAGCCCCAGGTAAGTACGTTTTTGATGTTTGATCACCTCACACCTTCCCTTTAAAGGATACCCGAACTGACATTTGACATGATGAGATAGACATATGTATGTACAGTGCCTAACACACAAATAACTATACTGCACTGAAAGTCGTGGTCAGCTCTATACTCCCTCCAACCCCCGACCCACAGGTCATAACAAAAGTCCAGATAAAACACACCACAGCTAAGAGCAAAGAAAACTATGTGGAAAAATGGAGGAGTGAAATAAAACAGTCACAAAAGCTAGCCATATACCAGTCTCTACAAAGAGAATATAAAATGGCCCCATACCTGGAAAAGCTGCAAAACTCTCAAGAGAGGAAAATCCTGAGTGTATACAGATTGAGTGCTCACAACCTCGAAATAGAGTCTGGGAGACACAGACAGACGTACAAACCCAGGGAAGAGAGACTATGCAAACACTGTGAGCAGAAGACCCTTGAGGATGAAAGCCACTTCCTGCTGCACTGCCCCAAATATACTGCAACCAGGGACACTTACTTTAAGAAATTGTCGGAACTATTCCCAGACTTTCTCACACTAGAAGATGAGAGAAAAACATATATCCTACTAGGAGAAGAGGAATCCACAGTGACAATCGCTGCACACTATGTCACAGCATGCCACAGACTGAGAGGAGCATAACAGAACTGTAAACCTAAAAATGTCCACTGACTGCTTAGCCATTGTCCCCCTACCCCACCCCCTCCCATGTCCCCTATTTCCCCTTGCTTTGGCAATACCTGTAATGAATCTTGGTCATGCCAATAAAGCTATCTTTGATTTGATTTGATTTGATTTGATTTGATTACTGTGTTCCTTTTTTTTCTTTCTCTACCTGAAAGAATTAAATATTAGGTATGTAAGTGGCTGACTAAGTCCTGACTCAGACAGGAAGTGACTACAGTGTGACCCTCACTGATAAGATTTTCCTGTTTTTATCTCTTTCTTGCTCACAGAAGCCATTTTCTGCTAGGAAAGTGTTTTATTGTTGGAATTTCTTATCAGTGAGGGTCACACTGTAGTCACTTCCTGTCTGAGTCAGGACTAAGTCAGCCACTTACATACCTAATATTTAACTCTTTCAGGCAGAGAAAGAAAAAAAGGAACACAGCATAGTTATTTGTGTGCTAGGCACTGTACATACACATGTCTATCTCATCATGTCACATGTCAGTTTGGGTATCCTTTAAAAAATCTACTTTTGCCCCTATCAGACTGTCTTTAGAGATAGTACTCTTGCCCCTATCAAACTGTCTTTAGAGAATCTACCCTTGCCCCATCAGACACATTTGGATGAGGGGAGAATCTTCAACATGCAGATATTACATTTGATCTCATTCAGTCAAATATTAACCTTCCATGTGGTTTGGTCCAGGCATGCCAGACCACACATACATATTATCATACATACTGTACAACTTATGTAGAGTTGCAAATACAGAAATATTGCATCTGAAAATATATGTTGTCTGATGTGTGCAATATATTTAGCCTTTATGCCTTAACAGTCCAAGCAGTTGGGACAGGGGAACATGTCAGAAAGGTCCCAAAACCCACTGTTCCTTCTCTTTACTCCTCCCTGGTTTGTTTTTGCGTAAGTTAACATTTATCAGTTTCCTTGGCCAGGTAAAAAACATTTTTTTATTACATTATATATTTGTACAACTGTAAAAGGACAAATAATGGAAGATGCCCTTTGCCTTCTTATCAATAACACAGCAGTAAATGTAAAGACCCATACACGCGGGGTGACTGATGTTGTCTGTCAGAAATCGGGACCCGATCCCCGGACTATATTGCTGGGCCGGACTATACAGACACGTGTCAGCTGTTCAGCTGTGGACATGTTCTGTTGCTATGCGGGGAGGCAGAGGGACGATGCAGTGCGCACATGTGATGTCACATGATAGGCAGGGCGAGTTGCGCAAACAAAGCAATCAGCCGTTGCTTGGCTGAGTTGATCTGCTGTGCAGATCAAAGACTGAACTGGACTCAACTGGACTGAACTGAACTGAATTCAAAGCAAGAACTGATGTGACAACAGAAATACTGTATTTTTTGGACTATAAAAACTCACGTTTTCTCCCCCAAAAATGGGGGGGGGGGGGAGCCACTACGTCTTATAGTCCAAATGCAGGGAGTTCCTGACTTGTGAACGCCCGCCAATACGAACCTCCAACCCGCTGCAATGTCGGACATTCCCTGTACTGTGCCCATGCAGAGGAGGGGACAAACTGAAGACATTGGGGGGCACAAAAGGGACATAGAGGACACAAAGGGGCATAGAGAAGGACACAACAAGGGGGGCACAAAAGGGACATAGATGACACAAAGGGGCATAGAGAAGGACACAACAAGGACAGAGGTGGACACAAGAGGTACAAGGGGGCATGAGGTACAAAGTGGGCATATTCCACAAGATATCCCTTCACAGCGGATGCACCAGGTTTAATATATATGTTTTCCCCTTGGTGTTTCTCCTCTAAACCTAGGTGCGTCATATGGTCAGGAGCGTTTTATGGTCCGAAAAATACGGCAGTTTTATTTAGCGCCTTCTCAAATTGTCCTATTATAGTGCTTTATATTAAAATATACAGAACATAAAGATACATTTAATAGTCAGCTAGATTCATCTGAAGTAGTGCAGTAAGCTAATCAGCATTTCTTCAGAACACCTGCTGTTTTATTTTTAGCCTTAAGTTCCAGTAATGGTCACACATCTGAACAGCAGAAGTATTGCAATTATTTCACAATGCTGAAGGGTTTTTCCCCCCAATGAGCAGATTTTTTTTGTCACAGCCATAAAAAAATAACTAAAGCTAACCTAATAGCAAGGCTAAATAATATGTAGGTTTGCTAGCAAACCTAATATTTACAGTGGGTTGCAAAAGTATTCGGCCCCCTTGAAGTTTTCCCCATTTTGTCACATTACTGCCACAAACATGCATCAATTTTATTGGAATTCCTCTTGAAAGACCAATACAAAGTGGTGTACATGTGAGAAGTGGAACCAAAATCATACATGATTCCAAACATTTTTTACAAATCAATAACTGCAAAGTGGGGTGTGCATAATTATTCAGCCCCCTGAGTCAATCCTTTGTAGAACCACCTTTTGCTGCAATTACAGCTGCCAGTCTATTAGGGTATGTCTCTACCAGCTTTGCACATCTAGAGACTGAAATCCTTGCCCATTCTTCTTTGCAAAACAGCTCCAGCTCAGTCTGATTAGATGGACAGCGTTTGTGAACAGCAGTTTTCAGATCTTGCCACAGATTCTCGATTGGATTTAGATCTGGACTTTGACTGGGCCATTCTAACACATGGATATGATTTGTTTTAAACCATTCCATTGTTGCCCTGGCTTTATGTTTAGGGTCATTGTCCTACTGGAAGGTGAACCTTTGCCCCAGTCTCAAGTCTTTTGCAGTCTCCAAGAGATTTTCTTCCAAGATTGCCCTGTATTTGGCTCCATCCATCTTTCCATCAACTCCATTTTCCATCAACTCCATCAACTCCAGCTTCCCTGTCCCTGCTGAAGAGATGCACCCCCCGAGCATGATGCTGCCACCACCATATTTGACAGTGGGGATGGTGTGTTCAGAGTGATGTGCAGTGTTAGTTTTCCGCCACACATATCGTTTTGCATTTTGGCCAAAAAGTTCCATTTTGGTCTCATCTGACCAGAGCACCTTCTTCCACATGGTTGCTGTGTCCCCCACATGGCTTGTGGCAAACTGCAAACGGGACATCTGATGCTTTCTGTTAACAATGCCTTTCTTCTTGCCATTCTTCCATAAAGGCCAACTTTGTACAGTGCATGACTAATTGTTCTCCTATGGACAGATTCCCTCACCTGAGCTGTAGATCTCTGCAGCTCGTCCAGAGTCACCATGGGCCTCTTGACTGCATTTCTGATCAGCGCTCTCCTTGTTCGGCCTGTGAGTTTAGGTGGATACCCTTGTCTTGGTAGGTTTACAGTTGTGCCATACTCCTTCCATTTTGGAATGATCGCTTGAACAGTGCTGTGTGGGATTTTCAAGGCTTTGGAAACCTTTTTGTAGCCTAAGCCTGCTTTACATTTCTCAATAACTTGATCACTGACCTGTCTTGTGTGTTCTTTGGACTTCACGGTGTTGCTCCCAATATTCTCTTAGACAACCTCTGAGGCCCTCACAGAGCAGTTGTATTTGTACTGACATTAGATTACACACGTTGCACTCTATTTAGTCATTATCACTCTTCAGGCAATGTCATTGGCAACTGACTGCACTCAGATCAAAGGAGGCCAAATAATTGTGCACACCTCACTTTGCAGTTATTTATTTGTAAAAAATGTTTGGAATGATGTATGATTTTCGATCCACTTCTCACATGTACACCACTTTGTATTGGTCTTTCATGTGGAATTCCAATAAAATTGATTCATGTTTGTGGCAGTAATATGACAAAATGTGGAAAACTTCAAGGGGGCAGAATACTTTTGCAACCCACTGTAAAACAGGGCTCTAGGCATGAACATAACCTTCACCAATCTCTTCGCACGATATGAGCTCACCAGATGTACACCACCTCACAAACCAGGTGGATATAGCGCATAAGACACTCCACAACGATCAGATGTTTTCAGTTTTCAAACGAATATTTTAATCCAGTTTCCTCAATAAAAACAATAGACATAGCACATAGCATAAAATCCTTTTAAAAAACAAATCTCCTGCGCTACAATTGCGCATTCACGTGATCCTCAGTAGGTTCTAGGCATATCGAGTAGGTCAGGTTGCTGTCCCATTGATGCACCCTCAGTAACGGCGTCCCGTTACTGAGGGTGCATCACTGGGACAGCAACCTGACCTACTCGATATGCCTAGAACCTACTGAGGATCACGTGAGTGCGCGGGAAGCGGGACGCCGTTACTGAGGGTGCATCACTGGGACAGCAACCTGACCTACTCGATATGCCTAGAACCTCCTGAGGATCACGTGAGTGCGCAATTGTAGTGCAGGAGATTTGTTTTTTAAAAGGATTTTATGCTATGTGCTATGTCTATTGTTTTTATTGAGGAAACTGGATTAAAATATCCGTTTGAAAATTGAAAACATCTGATCGTTGTGGAGTGTCTTATGCGCTAGATCCACCTGGTTTGTGAGGTGATGTACATCTGGTGAGCTCATATCTTGCTAAGAGATTGGTGAAGCTTATGCACTAAGGGTTAAGCACGAGTGAACACGAGATTGGCACTTTAGGGGTGTTTTTAAATGGACAATTGATATTTAACAGTAATGCACTGTGTATAGATGTGTTTATTTTTTCTAGGTGTGAGAATTCAAGAAGAGGAGCGCTGTCATACAAAAATATATACATCTAAGACTGTGGACTTTTGACAGCGAATACTCTATAAACTGATTTAAAGGGACAGGTTAAGTAAAGTGGGCGCAGTTTGCATATGACATAATGAACATAACCTGGATCCTGTCAACAATTTTTGTAATTAAAAATAAAACAAACAGATATCACATGATTCATGTATCACACTGCAAAACCTACTAGATGCACATCAGTGGAGTGGCCAGCGCTCAGCCAATGTAGAGGTGGATACTGACTGAGCCCTGTGAGGGAATTCCTGCAAGCTAGAAAACTGGGCAGACGTCTGGGGAAGAGGTTACATTGATCTTAAAAATGTATTTTAATAAACTCAACCACATCTGGGGTATTGGTTGAAAACTAATCTGTGGTGCTACTTGCCCAATCACCATCTAGAAGGATGTTGTATTTTGGTCATCCGTACACTAGAGGGTGTTGTGGTGTAATATCATGTAGGCCACTATGTTGACATCCACATTTTTAAAGTGATGTTAACCTTTTGTTTACCGATCATGAGTTGAAATGAATGGCGGATAATGCTTGCTCACCCTAAAAGGCTGCTGCCAAAGAAGCCACTAGCTTGAAGCATGATGCCCTTCAGGGTCAGAAGGTTTATATTAAAAGTGATTATGAGGAATATTTTTAAAACATTACAAATGATTCCTGTTGAGTGCCCAATCCAATGACAATTTATGCCTTCCTCCTTTAAAACTTCAAAAAAAAATTTAAAAACTTCAGCATTGATGAAAATACAGCATAATAAACAGTGAAGGTTTTCAATATATGAATTGATTATTTTGTAATATTTTTAAATGTACCTGGGTCCTGTTGTGCTAATTTTTTAAATACATTAATTATAGGGAACACATGGGAAAACCAGTGACCAAATGTAATATATTCACAAAAGTATAATTGTTTATAGTTAGAACCTATGGCTTCGGTATACATATATGCAGTCCCAAACTGGTAAATATGTAATAAATTAAACCTGCACAAAGCATCTTTTTCACTAATAGAGAAATTCCATTTGTGTTATAAATTTGCCATAAAATAATTATTTTTACAATATAATATTATTTCACTATATTTCCATTTCATTGTTCAGCCAGAAAAGAATTTGCTAAACTAACAGCAAGCTCAGTTTACTCCTATAGCAACCTGGGCAACTGAGTCGGCAGTAGCAATATTAGGGAGTCTTGCCCAAAGAACTCCTTACTGAATTGGTGCTGGCTTACTGAATAGGAAGAGCCATGGACTATGGGTCACACTATGTGCATAACACTTGTTGCGTTGCTGACGGTAGTAAAGGTAATATTGACGTGTACAACATTACATCTTTTAGTATATGTACGCAGGGCAGCCATCGGGGGGTACAAGAGGGACAGTAGTATGGGTCCCTGGAAGGGTCTGGGGCCCAAACTGTTGCAGTGCCACTCGAGCCTCTGCTGGCAATTATTCTACTGTGGCACAACAGGAGTTCTGTGGGCAACTCCCTCTTCCCTGCTGCGTGATTGGTGAACACGCATCAATGCAGGGGGGAGGGCATTATGGGCGACAGACAAGTTGCTTATGACTCTACCCCACATACCGTGGCACTGCCCCCACATAATCTACCTATCAGATTGTTATTTGGCGTGAGTGGGGCCCTGTAGGTTTGCCAAGTATGGGGCCCAGAACATTCTGATGGCGGCCCTGTATGTACGCCACTGGTGAGATGGGCACAGAGTAAGCTGAATGACACCTCACTCTGCTGCCGATCCAATCCCCAAATCCCCCCAGTGGCGTAAACTACTCTTCCCCCTCCTAGTCAGCACAACTCGAAAGGAGATGTAATTTAGGGTGCGGCGATGACCGAAACCCCGAATTAACTTAACGCGCCCCATACAATATAACATTATTGCTATAGGGCACCTAGTTTCAGTGGTCTGTGCTGAGCGCCGTGTGCCGAAACCTTTCCTTTCAGTTTCCTGCGCACTTTTTCTGCATGTGTTTCCTGCACTCCTTGGCCCACATGCAATTAACTTTTTCTCCTGAGTTTTCTCCTAGGTGATATTTTCACACCATGTCATTTTTGTTCTAGAGATGTCGCGAACATAGAATTTTCCGTTCGCGAACGGCGAAAGCGAAATTCCACAAATGTTTGCAAACATGCAAACCGCCTTAGACTTCAATGGGCAGGCGAATATTAAAACCTACAAAGACTGTTTCTGGCCACAAAAGTGATGGAAAAGTTGTTTCACGTAGTGGTGCTCGGATACCTCTTTTTGATATCTGGGTTGTTCCGGATCCAGATAGTAAAAAATCTGGAAAAATCCAGATATCTGGATTTGAACTGAAATGGCTGTAAATTAACATCAGGAGGTTCCAGACAGCGGCTGTGCAACCCACATTGTGTCCAATGCACAACTGGGACATCACAGTTTTCAACACAGACATCTCAAAAAAATTAAAGTTTTTTTTCCAACAAAATACAGCTATTGTAGTGGCGTAATAGCAGGTGACAGTGGCAGGCTGGCAGCAGAAGATTTGTTCTGTGTGGTGGGTAGAGATCTCTGTTGTAGAGCTGGTAGTGGCCCGCTCATCCAACATCAGCTCCATCACAGGCTCAGCGTTTTTCTCCTCCAATGTGCGCCGACGACCCTGCTGGAAAATGGCCGCTACACGCTGCTGCACCTCTGCAATGTGACTCCCCCTAACAGCTGGGCATCCAGTGCGTCCACGGCCAGTGGCTAGCGGCGGAATGGACACTGACACAGCAGAACTTCCGACGGTGGCGGCAATGCTGCTCCCTCTCCTCTTGCCCTTGCTTTTCATGCTGCCCCTCCCTCGGCTGCCAGTGCCAGCAGACATAGTACAACTTCATATATGTCCAAATGAAGTGGGGTACTTGTACTTTATTCAAATCAGTAGTACTAGTAGATAGTAGCAGTAGTAGAAATTCAACTAATGGAGTGACAGCAGAGTAGCACACACTGACACACTAACTGTCTGTCTATCTGTCACACTGTAGCAGCACTGCAATTAAAGTAAGCTAACTCAATACAAATTAACATATATAACTGGTAGTAGTAGACTAGTTGTAATAGTACTAGTAGATAGACTAGCAGTAGTATAGTAACCAGGGGCGTACCTTAAAATCCCCGGGCCCCCCTGCAAAAAAAAATTCGGGCCCCCCCCCCATTCAGGGGCAGGAGGGGTCGCAGCATAAGAGGAGAGTGTGGCAGATCGGTGGGGAGGGGGGAAATTCCCCCCCCCCCTCCCTCACCTCGGGCTCTCCTCTCAGCGCTCCTTCTCCTGCAGTCATTGGTGGTGTTCGTGGCAGCAGCGGCGGTGGCGGCAGGATGAATACATTACATCCTTCTCGCTGGAGGACTTCCGTTCTCTAAGAGAGCTTCTTGCAACTTCCTGTGTAAACAGGAAGTCGCTCTTAGAGTACGGAAGTCCTCCAGCGAGAAGGAGGTAATGTATTCTAGTGTTGTCTGGATCATGAACGATTCGGATCTTTGATCCGAATCTTTTTTGTGAGTCGAATCATCCGAATCATCAAAATGAGTGATTCGGATCGCAAAAGGGGCGGGGCCAGGAGCGACACGCCCCCCTCTCAGCGGGCAGCGGGGTCCTGGAAGCAGAGCAGAGATGGATCGCTCTGTTGGAAGGGAGCCAGGGACAGGTAGATGAGAGAGAGGGGACATGGGTGCCACTGCCAGATATGTGTAAAGCACACATACTGGCTATAATGTGCTGCTCATTATAGGCTGTCTGTTCCGTAGTTGTGCTCAGAGAACAAATTGGAAACTTTTGGCTCAGCTCAGCACAGCTCAGTAACTTTGCAGGCACTGTGATTGCTGTGCAATATGATCCTCCTGCACTCGGCACTAAACAGCTGCACTTCACTTCTGGGAATGCTTTGGGGAATGCTTTCTTTCACTGTTGCATTCAAAGTTTACAGATGAACATATAGGTGAAATATATGTAAAGCATATGATTGCAGCATGTGGGTATTGTGTGCAAACAAACATTTCTGCTCTCTGCTCGTCCCTCCTCCCTTCTCTGTCCACTCCCTGCCCTCTGTCCATCTTCTCCCCTTCTCTGTGTGTCCACCCACTCCCCTTCTCCTGTCCTGCTAGTCATTTCACCCCCGAATGCTTCCCTTGTAAAATGATCCGAGATTCGGATCAAAGATCCGGATCTTTTCAATGATCCGATTCGAATCATCCGGATCATTGAAAAGATCCGAACCCTTCGCATCTCTAATGTATTCATCCCGTCGCCACCGCCGCTGCTGCTGCCCGCTGCCACCAATGTTTGCAGGAGCGGTGAGAGGAGAGCCCGAGGTGAGGGAGGGGGGGGGAATTTTCCCCCTCCCCACCGATCTGCCACACTCTCCTCTTATGCTGCGACCCCTCCTGCCCCCAAAAGTCCCTGAGCGGGGCCCTAGGGGGGCCCCGGGCCCCTCTGCGACGGCAGGGGTCGCATCCCCTATTGGTACGCCAGTGACAGTAACCTAATCCCTAATAACCTACAAGCTATACTGTAGCTAAGGCTGGCAGCAGGCCTAGCCTGTGCACACAGCAGGCCCTAACCTAGCCTAGCAGCTGCAGCACTGACTAAAATCAAAATACAAGCTAGGTAACTAAAAAAACAATAAAATACTGGTGTAGTACAGGTGTTTAGGAGCAAAAACGCTAGGTTTAACTCAGTAATACAGCATTTGCTTAGCCAATAGCACTGGAGATGTCTCTCAGTGAACAGTCACAAGCAAGGACGAGATTCTCATCATGGCGCCCACCTTTTATACTGGAGGGGCTGGCCAGGGTTCCATCTGTGATTGGTTGCTAGGGCTTCAGCTGGGAGCCCTCTAATTGGCTCAATGATGTCATGGATGTCATCTTTGTAGTTACGCTATCCAGATCCAGGTACCCAAACTATGTATCTGGACTGATTTCCAGATACCTAACAGGTATCTGAGTTAGCTCAGATAGTGCATTCCGGATTTATCCAGGTACCTGGAATCAGTATCCGGGTTCGGATACCAGAAAAAAATTCGGATATCTGGATAGTTCGGGTATCTGGAATCTGGATGAGCATCACTGGTTGATGGGCCTAACACCTGGATAGAGGCATGCCAGAAGGGGGTCCATGCCAAAAGTCCCACCAAAAATTACGGAGTTGACGCAAAGTCGGTTTTTAATCCCTAAAGGGCAGAAATCACATTACATTCCTACAAATAATGCACTGGAGTGTTACTGTGCCTGCAACTTAATGTGGCAACAATAGCAGTAGTGTGCACAGCTCTGAGTGTCAGTGGGCTGTAGAGTGTCACACACAGAGAAATGCAATAGTACTATCAGAATATAGTGAAATAATAAGGCACTGGAGTGGTTCTGTGCCTGCAACTTAATGAGGCAACAACAATAGCAGGAGTGTGCACACAGCTCTGGGTGTCAGTGGGCTGTGGAGTGGCACACACAGAGAAATGCAATAGTGCTATCAGAATCCTATACAATAAAACTTAACGGTCCCTGCATACACTCCAGTCCCTGTGTCCCTTTGTCCATGCGTTTGCGCTATTGCGCATGTGCCGCACTGACAGCCGTTGGGACAGGGCCAGAAAGCTGGGCGGATGTGTGTGCGGGCGGACAGGTGCGTGCGCGGTGTGTGTGCGTGCATGCGCACTGACATGTGGCGGTGAGAGAGGGACCTAGAGCCCATTTTTAAATGGGCTAAGGTCTACTAACTAGTACACTGAAAAAATAATGCACTGGAGTGGTACTGTGCGTGCAACTTAATGTAGCAACAGCAATAGTGTGCACAGCTCTGGGTGCCTGCCAGGGGGGGATCAGTGAATAATGGCGCACAGCGCCTATGCATAAAAATGGCGCCGCTTTAAAAAGATACGCTTATCGCTATTTATCGTTAGTGCTACATAATAATGGCGCACAGGGAAAAAAGAAGAAAAACGGCACACACTAACGTTATTTATCAATAGTGGCACACACTAACGTTATTTATCAATAGCGCCCTACATAAGCCAAACTGCAGACGTTATTTAACTGCAAAACGGTGAATGGATTTAATGTAACACTGTCAAGGTTAGGGTTAGGCACCACCAGGGGGGGGGGGGGGGTCTTAGGGTTAGGCACCATCAGGGGGGTCTTAGGGTTAGGCACCACCAAGGGGGTGGTTAGGGTTAGGTACAGGGAGGGTTCTGTGTGAGAGTAGGGTTAGGTATAGTTACAGTACAATATACACCACCAGGGGGGTGGTTAGGGTTAGGCACCACCGGGGGGGTTTAGGGGTTAGGGATAGGTACAGAGAGGGTTCTGTGTGTTAACGCTAAATAACGATAAGGCTTTAAACAGACACTGAAGCGAAAAAAAAAATGATATAGTGAATTGGTTGTGTACTATGAATAATTACTAGAAGATTAGCAGCAAAGAAAATATTCTCATACTTTTATTTTCAGGTATATAGTGTTTTTTCTAACATTGCATCATTCTATATTATGTGCAGATTACACAACACTCAGCATTCAAAATGAGTCTTTCAGAGCAGTCTGTGAAGTAATGACCTCTCCTCTAGCAGGGGAAAA
This sequence comes from Hyperolius riggenbachi, assembly GCF_040937935.1. NCBI lineage: Eukaryota > Metazoa > Chordata > Amphibia > Anura > Hyperoliidae > Hyperolius > Hyperolius riggenbachi. The sequence continues at coordinate 73,862,369 of NC_090646.1, read as the reverse complement.
GTAAATAGTCCAGGAACAGTTGAGATAATAAAAGTCAGATAACAGCCCTCTTCACGACTAAACTTAGTCAGAGAACTTAATGGCTTGTTTGCATAGAGATAACAACTGGAGTTTCTCAACTCTTCCTGTACTGGAAACAATTACACTGATGTATCTGATCTTAATGTTTTATTTCTTAGCTGTGCTACACATACAAATCATAATATCATCATTTTTTTTTTTTGCTTCAGTGTCTCTTTAATGCTAAATAACAATAAGGCTTTAACGTTAAATAGCGATAAGCGGCAAACGGATTAGCGGAAACACTGTGCGCCATTATTCACAGGCGCCATTTTCAGATGGATGCGTCAGGGGGCTGTGGAGTGTCACACAAAAAGTCTGACCCTGTTATCACTAACAGTCAGAAGCCAGCAGAGAATGAATCCAATATGGCCACCACAATTGCTTTTTAATAGGGGGTGTGGGGGGTCCAGGAGAGGGTGCTAGCTGATTGGCTGCCATGTGTCTGCTGACTGTGAGGTAAGGGGTCAAAGTTTAGCTCAATGATGATGTATAGGGGCGGGTCACCATATGTTTGCAGTTCGTGGAGAACGCAAACACGGCAAATCTGCCGGGAACTGTCTGCCGGCGAACTGTTCGGGCCATCTCTATTTTATTCCTTTTAAACCTCCCGCAAACAAGAAAATACTCAAAATCATTTTGATAGTTCTTTTTTTACATACTTTTTGATGCTTTTTCAATGGAAAAGTACTAAAAATAATGTTTTAGGCTGCTTTCACATTAGGACGTTAATTTGACGCATGCGCCGCTTTCGTTCGATAGTATGCGGCAAAAAGTACGCATCACGTAACATCAAGAGACGCATAACGCGGCTCTATATAACGTCCAACTTCAAAGCTAACGTTATGCAACCTTAACATCGCATCAAACGCAACGTCTTAGTGTGAAAGAGCCCTTAACCTCCTTGGCGGTAATCCCGAGCTGAGCTCGGGGTATGCCGCCGGAGGTCGCCGCTCAGGCCCTGCTGGGCCGATTTCCATTCTGTAAAAAGCAGCACACGCAGCCGGCACTTTGCTAGCCGCGTGTGCTGCCCGATCGCCGCCGCTCCGCGGCGATCCGCCGCGTGCAGCGGCGAAAGAGGGTCCCCCCAGCCGCCCGAGCCCAGCGCAGCCGGAACAAACAGTTCCGGCCGGCGCTAGGGGCTGGATCGGGCGGCTCTGACGTCAGGACGTCGACTGACGTCCATGACGTCACTCCGCTCGTCGCCATGGCGACGAGGAAAGCGAAACAAGATAGGCCGCTCATTGCGGCCTATCTTGTTACTTTCGATTGCCGGAGGCGATCGAAAGTACGCTTCCGGAGCGCCCTCTAGTGGGCTTTCATGCAGCCAACTTTCAGTTGGCTGCATGAAATACTTTTTTTTTAATTTAAAAAAAACCCTCCCGCAGCCTCCCTGGCGATTTTAATAGAACGCCAGGGAGGTTAAAGAGAAGGTGAAAAATTATCTCCTTGAAAAAAACACAGTAGAAAAAGTGAATTGCATATGGGCCCATGTGTGGTTGTGTGTAGAAAAATGCAAGCGTTTTTTCCCAACAGTTAATGCAGGATAATGGCTAACCTGCAGGATGTCAGGTGTTTTTTCTGCGCACGAAACTAGTCCATTGACTAACATGAATTTTCAGTTTAAATCACTTTTTCTGTGCAGAAAACACACATGAAAACAGTCAAGTGTGTCCCCTACCTCATAGTTTAATCAAGTATACATGTGCAGTAGAACCCCAAGCGCTGTGCCGAAAAAGGGGGGGGGGGGGGGGTACGGGGACTGGGCGTGGCCATGACATTGTATGGGCGGAGCTAATATAATGATGTAACAGCGAGGCATAAGAGAGCAGTGTTTATGCCATGATGTGGTCAAACGAGGTTTCGCATCATGGGTGTGCAGAAACTGTGTGATGCTATTTAATAGTATACCGTAACCCCAAAGCAGCAAACATAGCCAACTATGACCATTAAAATAATAAATGCAACAACAGTTACCCTAGACACCAGAAAATAAACGCAATGTGGGCAACATGTCAGTACAAAATAAACGCAACACACTTCTGTGCAGCCTATCACTGCACTATGTTGTTAAATGTCCCCTTTATCTTGATTGCTTGTTCTTATAGTTCACCACCACCACACCCAGGGCCGGATTTAGGCCTAGGCCACCTAGGCTATGGCCTAGGGCACCACAAGAGGGAGGGCACCAGAGCAGCAGGCTAAACTGGTTCAGCATTTGCAAGCTTGCAAATGCTGCAATGTAGGAAGATCAGGTGAGCGCCTGACTGTGGTACTCTGCTACTAGCCGCCTGTGCAGCAGCCAGTGCTCTCTGTACACGTTTGCATTGTGGCCGGCAGCTATGGACTTGGGCAGCATTGGAGACAGAAAGGAAGAGAAAGCTTCTGCACTGGAGACTAACGGAGAAATTAGTAACACAGATGGCTGCTACCTATACTGAAAGGTGTGTGTGTGGGGGGGGATTAAGGGAGTCATCTGGGTACCTATACTGGAGGGAAAGGGGGAGGAGTCATCTGGCTGCATACACTAGAGGGAAGGGAGAGGGGTTATCTAGTTATCTATACTGGAGGGAAAGGGGGGAGGAGTCATCTGGCTACCTATAGGGAGGGGGGGGGGGGTCATCAGGCTACCTAAACTAGAGGGAAGGGGGGGGTCAGGGCCGGGCCGAGGCAGAGGCTGGAGAGGCTCCAGCCTCAGGGCGCAATGTAGGAGGGGGCGCACAATTCATTCAGCTGTCATTCCTAATTGTGTATGAGGCAGAAAGAAATAAGAAAAGGGGATACATAGCAGTGACTGCAAGCCAGATAACTAGATATTAAAGAGAGTCTGAAGCGAGAATAAATCTCGCTTCAGACCTCATAGATAGCAGGGGCATGTGTGCCCCTGCTAAAACGCCGCTATCCCGCGGCTTAACGAGGGTCCCTTCACCCCCAAATCCCCCTCGGTGCAGCGGGGGAGCGCTTCCGCATTGGGGCAGGGCTAACCGCCACAGCCCTGCCCCACGCGCGTCTGTCAGCGCGTATCTCCGCCTCTCCCCCGCCCCTCTCAGTCTTCCTTCACTGAGAGGGGCGTGGAAGAGGCAGCGATGCGCCGCTGATAGACGCGCTGTAAGGCAGGGCTGCAGCCGTTAGCCCTGCCTTCAGCAGCAGCAAAATCTACGACCAATTTGGTCGTTGATTTGGGGGGGGGGGGGGGTGAAGGGACCCCCTGCTAACTATGAGCTCTGAAGCGAGAATTATTCTCGCTTCAGTGTCTCCTTAAGGTGTTGGGGTGGTTGTGGGCCCTGTGGCCCTCTTAGTCTAATAGCAATCAGTGTTTGACAGCTGGGGTGGGAAGAATGGAGGGGCGCACTTTGGTGTCTCAGCCTTGGGTGCTGGAGGACCTTGTCCCTGCTCTGGGGGGGGGGGGTTATCTCGCTACCTATACTGAAGGGGGCGGCTGGTGACAGTGGCCTAGGGTGGTAAAGAATACAAATCCGGCCCTGACCACGCCAAGCAATTAGAATAAATCTCACCCTCTACTTAGACCACCATAGGTCTAAGTGATGCCTTGGGGTTATTCCCGGGTCACCCCCGACCTCTGCGAGCTTAAGATCACCTTTCTGCCTTCTTTCCACCTTTATTTGTGGGTCTTTTTACCTCCAAATAAAAACTGCTCATAGCATGATACCGTTTTAAAAGAGAATACTCTAAAATTTATTGCACTTACAATCTCCACGTTAAAATAACAGCATGAGTTTTTCCGGGCTCTCCCCCGTATCGGTGGCCTCCGAAAGGCTCTCCAATGTATGTGCCGCCTCTCAGACTCGACCACCGCGCGCTCAGTCGTTCGTGAACGATTATTTTCTTGTGAAACATTGCTGCATTCTGAGTATTTTCTGATGGAACGCTGCCCCATTCTGTTATTTTCTGGTGAAACATTGCCGCATTACAATTACTTTCTGGTTAAACATTGCTGCATTACGATTGTTCTCTGGTGAAACGCTGCCCACATTACGATTATTTTCTGGTGAAACACTGCTGCATTACGATTATTTTCTGATAAAACATTGCTGCATTATGATTATTTTCTGGTGAAACATTGCCGCATTACGATTACTTTCTGGTTAAACATTGCTGCATTACGATTATTTTCTGGTGAACCATTTCCGCATTAAGATTATTTTCTGGTGAAAGATTGCCGCATTACGATTACTTTCTGGTTAAACATTGCTGCATTACGATGGTTTTCTGGTGAAACGCTGCCAACATTACGATTATTTTCTGGTGAAACATTGCTGCTTTACAATTATTTTCTGGTAAAACATTGCTTAATTACGATTATTTTCTGGTGAAACACTGCCCGTATTCCGATTATTTTCTTGTGAAACATTGCTGCATTCTGACTATTTTCAGTGTGTGTGTGTGTGTGTGTGTGCGTGCGTGCGTGCGTGCGTGCGTGTGCGTGTGTGTCAGATTCCACCCATTCAAGTCAATGGAAAAAATGTAAAAGGTCCAGAGTCCCCACACTTGGCACAGGTGGACACTTGGTGACCGAGGTTACAAATCCAGGAAAAGTGGGCAGAGCATAAAACAGCCAATCAAATTTCAGCCATTCATTTTAAATGGGAAAATGTAAACTGCAGCCATTCTTACACTGTTAATCGCAGGGTTCTCAAACTTGCCACACTTGGTCACTGGGCGAATGTGATTAAGATTCAAGAAAATGGGTGGAGCCTACAACAGCCAATCAAAATTCACCTATTGATTTTCAAGGGGAATATTTAAACTGCTGCTATTCTTACACTTTTAATGGCAGAGGCTTCAAACTTGCTACAGTCGGTCATTGGGTGACTGGGGTCCAAATTCACTAAAGGGGCAGGGCCACATACAGCCAATCAGATTTCCTTGGTGGATAAACTGCTTCCATTCACACATTTTTGATGCCAGGAACCTGACAGCTCACAAACTTGGTCATTGAGTGACTGTGTGTCAAGAATACAAAAAGTGGGCGGAGCCAAAACAACTTTTACTGGGAAAATATAAACTGCAGCCATTCTTACACCGTTAATGGCAGGGTTCTCAAACTTTGCACAGTTGGTCATTGGGTGACAGATTAAGATTTTGAAAGGTGGGTGGAGCCTACAACAGCCAATAAAAATTCACCTTTTGATTTTCAAAGGGAATATTTCATCTGCTACCATTCTCTTATACTGTTAAAAGCAGATGCCTCAAACCTGGTACAGTTGGTCACTGGGTGACTAGGGTCTAAATTCAGGAAGGGGGCGGAGCCACAAACAGCCAGATTTGTTTTTTTTTTTTCAATGGGAATATACAAAGTATTGATACCAAGGACCCCAAAGCTGATAAACTTGATAATTGGGTGACTTTATGTCAAGGTTAGAAAAAGTGGGCGGTGCCAAGAACTTCATTTTTTACATTGCAGGGTTCCCAAACTTTACACAATTGGCCACTGGGATGAATATTCAGAAATGTGGGTGGAGCCTACAACAGCCAATCAAAATGTACCTATTGATTTTCAAGGGGAATATTCACATTACTACCATTCTTACACTGTTAGTGGCAGAGGCCTCAAACCTGATACAGTCAGTCATTGGGTGACTGGGGTCCAAATTCACTAAAGGGGTGGAACCACAAACAGCCAATCAGATTTGTTAGATTAATTTCAGCCATTCTGTTATTGGCAGGGTTCTCAAACGTGACACAGTTAGCCACTGAGTGACTAGGACTAAGATTCAGAAAAGTGGGTGGAGCCTACAGCAGCCAATCAAAATTCACCTTTTGATTTTCAAGGGGAATATTTAGCAGTGGCTGAATAGAGTACTGGTTAAGGGCTCTGCCTTAGACATGGGAGACCAGGGTTCAAATCCTGGTTAGGGTCAGTACCTATTCAGTAAGGAGTTCAAGGCAAGACTCCCTAACACTGCAGGGTGGCCTCCTGAGCGTGTCCCAGTGGCTGCAGCTCTTGAGCGCTTTGAGTCCGACAGGAGAAAAGCCCTATATAAATGTTCGGATTATTATTATTATACATTGCTGCCATTCATGCACTCTTAATGGCAGAGGCCTAACATCTGCTACAGTCAGTCACTGGGAGACTGGGGTTTAAATTCTGAAGGGAGGGGGCCAAAAACAACCAATCAGATTTGTTTAATTTCAATGGTAAAATGCAGCTTATTGATGCCAAAGACCCCAAATCTCATAAACTTGGTCATTAAGTGACTATATGTCAAGATTAGAAATAGTGGGCGGAGCCAAAAACAACTAACTTTTTACATGGAGAAATGTAAACTGCAGCTTTTCTTACACTGTTAATGGCAGGGTTCTCAAACTTCACACAGTTGGTCACTGGGTGACTAGGATTAATATTCAGAAAAGTAGGTGGAGCCTACAAGAGCCAATCAAAATTCACCTACTGATTTTCAAGGGGAATATTGAAACTGCAGCCATTCTCACACTGTTAATAGCAGAGGCCTCAAACCTGCTACAGTCGGTCTTTAAGTGTTTGGGGTTCAAATTCAGTAAAGGGGCAGAGCCAAAAACAGCCAGATTTCTTTGCTGGATAAACTGCTTCCATTAGCACAATTTTGATGCCAGGAACCCAAAAGCTCACAAACTTGGTCATTGAGTAGTGACTGTGTGTCAAGGTTACAAAAAGTGGGTGGAGTTAAAAACAGATTTTTCTGGGAAATTGTAAACTGCACCCCTTCTTCACTGTTATGTTAATGGCAGGGTTCTCAAACTTAGCATAGCTGGTTACTGGATGACTGGGATTAATATTCAGACAAGTGGGTGGAGCCTAAAAATGTCAATCAAAAATCACATGTCACTTTTCAAGGAGAATATTAAAATTGCTGCCATTCTTGCACTGTTAATGGTACAAGCCTCAAACCTGGTACAGTTGGTCATTGGGTCACTGAGGTTCAAATTCAGAAAAGGGGACAGAGCCACAAACAGTGAATCAGATTTGTTTCATTTCATGGGAAAATACAAACTATTGATGCCAAGGACCCCAAAACTCACAAACTTGAGCATTGAGTAGTGACTTTGTGTTCAGGTTACAAAAAGTGGGCGGAGCCAAAAACAGATTTCCCTGGGCAAGTGTAAACTGCAGCCCTTCTTACACTTTTTATTTCAGGGTTCCCAAACTTTGCCCAGATGGTCACTGAGTGACTGAGATTAATATTCAGGAAAGTGGGTGGAGCTTATAATAGCCAATCAAAATTCACCTGTTGATTTTCAAGTGGAATATTTAAATTGCTGCCATTTTTACACTGTTAATAGCAGATGCCTCAAACCTGCTACAGTTGGTCATTGGGTGACTGGGGTTCAAATTCAGAAAAGGGGTGGAGCCACACACAGCCAATCAGATTTTGTTTCATTTCAATGCAGATTATTGATACCAAAGACCGCAAAGCTCACAAACTTGGTCAGTGAGTAATTGTGTGTTAGGGTTAGAAAAAGTAGGCGGAGCCAACACCAGTCAAATACATACCTGGGTTAACATCGGGTCATCAGTGGGTGGAGACAAATACAAATTTCACTGGGACAATGTAAACTGCAGCCATTCATGTTAATGGCAGGGTTTTTAACCACTTGAGGACCTAGGGCTTTCTACCCCTTAAGGACCGGCCACTTTTTTTCCATTCAGACCACTGCAGCTTTCACGGTTTATTGCTCGCTCATACAACCTACCACCTAAATGAATTTTGGCTCCTTTTCTTGTCACTAATAAAGCTTTCTTTTGGTGCTATTTGATTGCTCCTGCGATTTTTACTTTTTATTATATTCATCAAAAAAGACATGAATTTTAGCAAAAAAATGATTTTTTTAATTTTCTGTGCTGACATTTTTCAAATAAAGTAAAATTTCTGTATACATGCAGCGCGAAAAATGTGGACAAACATGTTTTGGATAAAAAAAAAACCTATTCAGTGTATATTTATTGGTTTGGGTAAAAGTTATAGCGTTTACAAACTATGGTGCAAAAAGTGAATTTTACCATTTTCAAGCATCTATGACTTTTCTGACCCCCTGTCATGTTTCATGAGGGGCTAGAATTCCAGGATAGTATAAATACCCCCCAAATGACCCCATTTTGGAAAGAAGACATCCCAAAGTATTCACTGAGAGGCATAGTGAGTTCATTGAAGATATTATTTTTTGTCACAAGTAAGCGGAAAATGTCACTTTGTGACAAAAAAAAAAAAAAGTTTCCATTTCTTCTAACTTGCGACAAAAAAAAATGAAATCTGCCACGGACTCACCATGCCCCTCTCTGAATACCTTGAAGGGTCTACTTTCCAAAATGGGGTCATTTGTGGGGTGTGTTTACTGTCCTGACATTTTGGGGGGTGCTAAATTGTAAGCACCCCTGTAAAGCCTAAAGGTGCTCATTGGACTTTGGACCCCTTAGCGCAGTTAGGCTGCAAAAAAGTGCCACACATGTGGTATTGCCGTACTCGGGAGAAGTAGTACAATGTGTTTTGGGGTGTATTTTTACACATACCCATGCTGGGTGGGAGAAATACCTCTGTAAATGACAATCTTTTGATTTTTTTACACACAATTGTCCATTTACAGAGTTATTTCTCCCACCCAGCATGGGTATGTGTAAAAATACACCCCAAAACACATTGTACTACTTCTCCCGAGTACGGCGATACCACATGTGTGGCACTTTTTTGCACCCTAACTGCGCTAAAGGGCCCAAAGTCCAATGAGTACCTTTAGGATTTCACAGGTCATTTTCAGAAATTTCGTTTCAAGACTACTCCTCACGGTTTAGGGCACCTAAAATGCCAGGGCAGTATAGGAACCCCACAAATGACCCCATTTTAGAAAGAAGACACCCCAAGGTATTCCGTTAGGAGTATGGTGAGTTCATAGAAGATTTTATTTTTTTGTCACAAGTTAGCGGAAAATGACACTTTGTGAAAAAAACCTATTAAAATCAATTTCCGCTAACTTGTGACAAAAAATAAAATCTTCTATGAACTCGCTATACTCCTAACGGAATACCTTGGGGTGTCTTCTTTCTAAAATGGGGTCATTTGTGGGGTTCCTATACTGCCCTGGCATTTTAGGGCCCTAAACCGTGAGGAGTAGTCTTGAAACAAAATTTCTCAAAATGACCTGTGAAATCCTAAAGGTACTCATTGGACTTTGGGCCCTTTAGCGCAGTTAGGGTGCAAAAAAGTGCCACACATGTGGTATCGCCGTACTCGGGAGAAGTAGTACAATGTGTTTTGGGGTGTATTTTTACACATGCCCATGCTGGGTGTAAGAAATAACTCTGTAAATGGACAATTGTGTGTAAAAAAATCAAAAGATTGTCATTTACAGAGGTATTTCTCCCACCCAGCATGGGTATGTGTAAAAATACACCCCAAAACACATTGTACTACTTCTCCCGAGTACGGCAATACCACATGTGTGGCACTTTTTTGCACCCTAACTGCGCTAAAAGGCCCAAAGTCCAATGAGTACCTTTAGGATTTCACAGGTCATTTTTGTTTCAAGACTACTCCTCACGGTTTAGGGCCCCTAAAATGCCAGGGCAGTATAGGAACCCCACTAATGACCCCATTTTAGAAAGAAGACACCCCAAGGTATTCCGTTAGGAGTATGGTGAGTTCATAGAAGTTTTTATTTTTTTGTCAAAAGTTAGCGGAAATTGATTTTAATTGTTTTTTTCACAAAGTGTCATTTTCCGCTAACTTGTGACAAAAAATAAAATCTTCTATGAACTCACCATACTCCGTACGGAATACCTTTGGGTGTCTTCTTTCTAGAATGGGGTCATTTGTGGGGTTCCTATACTGCCCTGGCATTTTAGGGGCCCTAAACCGTGAGGAGTAGTCTTGAAACCAAATGTCGCAAAATGACCTGTGAAATCCTAAAGGTACTCATTGGACTTTGGGCCCCTTAGCGTACCTAGGGTTTAAAAAAGTGCCACACATGTGGTACCGCCGTACTCAGGAGAAGTAGTATAATGTGTTTTGGGGTGTATTTTTACACATATCCATGCTAAGTGGGAGAAATATCTCTGTAAATGACAATTGTTTGATTTTTTTTTACACACAATTGTCCATTTACATAGAAATTTCTCCCACCCAGCATGGGTATGTGTAAAAATACACCCCAAAACACATTATACTACTTTTCCTGAGTACGGCGGTACCACATGTGTGACACTTTTTTGCAGCCCAGGTGCGCTAAGGGGCCCAACGTCCTATTTACAGGTCATTTTGAGGCATTTGTTTTCTAGACTACTCCTCGCGGTTTAGGGCCCCTAAAATGCCAGGGCAGTATAGGAACCCCACAAGTGACCCCATTTTAGAAAAAAGACACCCCAAGGTATTCCGTTAGGTGTATGGCGAGTTCATAGAAGATTTTATTTTTTGTCACAAGTTAGTGAAAAATGACACTTTGTGAAAAAAAACCAATAAAAATCAATTTCCGCTAACTTTTGACAAAAAATAAAATCTTCTATGAACTCGTCATACACCTAACAGAATACCTTGGGGTGTCTTTTTTTCTAAAATGGGGTCACTTGTGGGGTTCCTATACCGCCCTGGCATTTTACGGGCCCAAAACCGTGAGTAGTCTGGAAACCAAATGTCTCAAAATGACTGTTCAGGGGTATAAGCATCTGCAAATTTTGATGACAGGTGGTCTATGAGGGGGCGAATTTTGTGGAACCGGTCATAAGCAGGGTGGCCTTTTAGATGACAGGTTGTATTGGGCCTGATCTGATGGATAGGAGTGCTAGGGGGGTGACAGGAGGTGATTGATGGGTGTCTCAGGGGGTGGTTAGAGGGGAAAATAGATGCAATCAATGCACTGGGGAGGTGATCGGAAGGGGGTCTGAGGGGGATCTGAGGGTTTGGCCGAGTGATCAGGAGCCCACACGGGGCAAATTAGGGCCTGATCTGATGGGTAGGTGTGCTAAGGGGTGACAGGAGGTGATTGATGGGTGTCTCAAGGTGTGATTAGAAGGGGGAATAGATGCAAGCAATGCACTGGCGAGGTGATCAGGGCTGGGGTCTGAGGGCATTCTGAGGGTGTGGGCGGGTGATTGAGTGCCCTAGGGGCAGATAGGGGTCTAATCTGATAGGTAGCAGTGACAGGGGGTGATTGATGGGTAATTAGTGGGTGTTTAGGGTAGAGAACAGATGTAAACACTGCACTTGGGAGGTGATCGGACGTCGGATCTGCGGGCGATCTATTGGTGTGGGTGGGTGATCAGATTGCCCGCAAGGGGCAGGTTAGGGGCTGATTGATGGGTGGCAGTGACAGCGGGTGATTGATGGGTGGCAGTGACAGGGGGTGATTGATGGGTGGCAGTGACAGGGGGTGATTTATGGGTGATTGATAGGTGATTGACAGGTAATCAGTGGGTTATTACAGGGGAGAACAGATGTAAATATTGCACTGGCGAATTGATAAGGGGGGGTCTGAGGGCAATCTGAGCGTGTAGGCGGGTGATTGGGTGCCCGCAAGGGGCAGATTAGGGTCTGATCTGATGGGTAACAGTGACAGGTGGTGATAGGGGGTGATTGATGGGTGATTGATGGGTAATTAGTGGGTGTTTAGAGGAGAGAATAGATGGAAACACTGCGCTTGGGTGGTGATCTGATGTCGGATCTGCGGGCGATCTATTGGTGTGGGTGGGTGATCAGTTTGCCCGCAAGGGGCAGGTTAGGGGCTGATTGATGGGTGGCGGTGACAGGGGGTGATTGATGGGTGGCAGTGACAGGGGGGGATTGATGGGTGATTGACAGGTGATTGACAGGTGATCAGTGGGTTATTACAGGGAAGGACAGATGTAAATAATGCCCTGGCGAATTGATAAGGGGGGGTCTGAGGGCAATCTGAGCGTGTAGGCGGGTGATTGGGTGCCCGCAAAGGGGCAGATTAGGGTCTGATCTGATGGGTAACAGTGACAGGTGGTGATAGGGGGTGATTGATGGGTAATTAGTGGGTGTTTAGAGGAGAGAATAGATGTAAACGCTGCGCTTGGGTGGTGATCTGATGTCGGATCTGCGGGCGATCTATTGGTGTGGGTGGGTGATCAGATTGCCCGCAAGGGGCAGGTTAGGGGCTGATTGTTGGGTGGCAGTGACAGGGGGTGATTGATGGGTGATAGGTGATTGGCAGGTGATTGACAGGTGATCAGTGGGTTATTACAGGGAAGGACAGATGTAATTAATGCACTGGCGAATTGATAAGGGGGGGGGGTGTCTGAGGGCAATCTGAGCGTGTGGGCGGGTGATTGGGTGCCCGCAAGGGGCAGATTAGGGTCTGATCTGATAGGTAACAGTGACAGGTGGTGATAGGGGGTGATTGATGGGTGATTGATGGGTAATTAGTGGGTGTTTAGAGAAGATAACAGATGTAAACAATACATTTGGGAGGTAATCTGACGGCGGGTTTGCGGGCGATCTAATGGTGTGGGTGGGTGATCAGATTGCCCGCAAGGGGCAGGTTAGGGGCTGATTGATGGGTGGCAGTGACAGGGGGTGACAGGGGGTGATTGATGGGTAATAGGTGATTGGCAGGTGATTGACAGGTGATCAGTGGGTTATTACAGGGAAGAACAGATGTAATTAATGCACTGGTGAATTGATAAGGGGGGGTCAGAGGGCAATCTGAGCGTGTGGGCGGGTGATTGGGTGCCCGCAAGGGGCAGATTAGGGTCTGATCTGATAGGTAAAAGTGACAGGTGGTGATAGGGGGTGATTGATGGGTGATTGATGGGTAATTAGTGGGTGTTTAGAGGAGAGAATAGATGTAAACAATGGATTTGGGAGGTGATCTGACGTCGGATCTGCGGGCGATCTATTGGTGTGGGGGGGTGATCAGATTGCCCGCAAGGGGCAGGTTAGGGGCTGATTGATGGGTGGCAGTGACAGGGGGTGATTGACGGGTGATTGACAGGTGATTGACAGGTGATTGACAGGTGATCAGGGGGGATAGATGCATACAGTACATGGGGGGGGGGGGGTCTGGGGGGGGTCTGGGGAGAATCTGAGGGGTGGGGGGGTGATCAGGAGGGAGCAGGGGGCAGGGAGGGGGGATAAAAAAAAATAGCGTTGACAGATAGTGACAGGGAGTGATTGATGGGTGATTAGGGGGGTGATTGGGTGCAAACAGGGGTCTGGGGGGTGGGCAGGGGGGGGTCTGATGGGTGCTGTGGGCGATCTGGGGCAGGGGGGGGGGAAATCAGTGTGCTTGGTGCAGACTAGGGTGGCTGCAGCCTGCCCTGGTGGTCCCTCGGACACTGGGACCACCAGGGCAGGAGGCAGCCTGTATAATACACTTTGTAAACATTACAAAGTGTATTATACACTTTGTATGCGGCGATCGTCGGGTTAACATCCCGCCGGCGCTTCCGTATGGCCGGCGGGATGTTGCGGCAGGTGAGCGGCGCCAGGCGGAGGCGGAGGATCGCGTCACGGATGACGCGATCGCTCCGCCCATGCCCATACAAGGACCGCCGCATTTTGTCAATACGGCGGTCCTTGCGGCGTCCACTTCCCGGCCGCCATTTGTCTATACGGCGGTCGGGAAGTAGTTAAACTTTGCACAGTTGGTCACTGGGTGACTGGGATTAATATTCAGAAAAGTGGGTGGAGCCTACAAAAGTGAATCAAACTTCACTTGTTGCTTTTCAAGGGGAATATTTAATTGCTACCATTCTTGAACTGTTAATGGCACAGGCCTCAAACCTGGTACAGTTGGTTATTGGGTGACTGGGGTTCAAATTCAGAAAAGGGGGTGGAGCCACACACAGCCAATCAGATTTGTTTCATTTCAATGCAGATTATTCATACCAAAGACCGCAAAGCTCACAAACTTGGTCAGTGAGTAATTGTGTGTTAGGGTTAGAAAAAGTAGGCGGAGCCAACACCAGCCAAATACATACCCGGGCAACGCGGGCAATCAGCTAGTAGTAGATAACTATCAGTCCATTAAAAAATCCTACTAGTTCAATACCCCCCTATTTTTTTTACATCACATCTATAGTCAGCTCCAGAGGACAAAGGCCCATATGCAAATCACTTTTTCCCCTGAGTTTTCTCCTAAGTGATATTTTTTAACTTGTCGAAAATTGAATTTTAAATCACCAGCAAGCAAGAAAATACTAAAAATAATTTTGACCATACTTTTGTGCTGAAAAGTTACGTTAAATAGAAGATAATCAATTATCTCCCAGGAGAAAGCTCAAAACAAAAATTGCATATGGTCCAACATGATGTATCTGCTTAACCACCTTAGCGGTAACCCCGTGCTGGACACGGGGTAAGCCGCCATGGAGGATACCTCAGGCCCTGCTGGGCCGATTTGCATATTTTTTTTTCAAACACGCAGCTAGCACTTTGCTAGCTGCGTGTTTGGTTCGATCGGTGCCGCTCGCCGATACCCGCCGCAATACAGCCCCCCCGCATACCCCTTGTGCAGCCTGGCCAATTGCCGCCAGGCTGCGCTATGAGGTGGATCGGGACTCCCTGTGACGTCACAACGTCGATGACGTCACTCCGTTCGTCGCCATGGCGACGGGGGAAGCCCTCAAGGAAATCAGATTCAAGAAAATAGGTGGAGCCTACAACAGCCAATCAAAATTCACCTATTGATTTTCAAGGTGAATATTTTAACTGCTGCTATTCTTACACTTTTAATGGCAGAGTGTAACGATTGGTGTCAGCAACACCGATTTTTCTGATTATTGGTGATCTGCAGTATCACCAATAATACAGATACTATACCTGGTTATGTGGTGATCTGCAGAATCACCAATAATGCTAGTATAGCTAGACACGGGACAACCAATGTGGGATTGTGTTTTGGTGCAACAGTAATGAGAAGAGGAGATCTCCTGAGGAGTGGGAGATTCAGACACTACTGCAGCCAAGGATCCCCTGAGGAGCAGGGGATTCAGACTGTACTGCTGCCAGTAGACACCTGAGGAGCAGGGACCACTGACTGTGCTGCAAGGATAATCACCTGAGGAGCAGGTGATTAAGACTACACTACAGCCAAGGATCTCCTGAGGAGCAGGAGATTCAGACTGTACTGCAGCCAGTGGACACCTGAGGAGCAGGGACCACTGAATGTACTGCAAGGATGATCACCTGAGGAGCAGGTGATTAAGACTCTACTGCAGCTAGCGGACACTTGAAGAGCAAGTGTTACAGACAGTGCTGCAAGGGCTGATCACCTAAGGAGTAGGTGACAGCTCTTAGAGATTCCTCACTAATGGCTAGGCCCACTAGTGAGGACAGGAAGGTCAGACAAGCAGGGTAGGCAACGTACGGACAGATAAAGTACAAAGACGGAAGGCTGATTCGGTGTATAGTTTCAGGCAGAGTTGGCAACAATAATCAGATAGGCAGAGGTACCGAATCAGCAAACAGGAGAGTAGTCAAGGAAGCAGAAGGTCATAACAGATAAACAATAGCAACGTAGAAATATCCTAGTCTAGGTGTGAAGTCCTTGGTTTCAACACCTGGGATCTAGACTAAGGTATAGTACACAGATAACACAATGCAATTAGTACTTTAAGCTATCAACGGAAACTGGCTAAGTGTGGATCCCCAGCTCCAGCTGGTTCTAGCACACTGTAGAATCTGACTAGGGTCTGAGCGCTAACACGTTAGCATTTGCAACAGCAGACAACTAGCAACTGACAGGCAGGTCCTATACATACTCAGAGCGCTCCAAAGCGCCGCCCCAGTCACTCAGCCAATCCGGAGCACTACTGGAGTCAGCTGACCGGCTGATCAGCTGACTCCTCTTTTATCTGCATAAAGGTCTTGTCGCCTGGCGCGCGCGCGCGCGTGTGCGTAGCTCTCAATCTATGTGCACTAGAAGGACCAGGCAACACAGCAGCATGTAGCTGCGCGGCATAGGCCGCCGGCTGACACGCGGAGATAGCCGCCATGCCGCTTGGCCATGCGGTGGTATCTCCGATATCCTTTACACAGAGGCTTCAAACTTGCTACAGTCGGTCATTGGGTGACTGGGGTCCAAATTCACTAAGGTGCCCCACTAAAGGGCCACATACAGCCAATCAGATTTCATTGGTGGATAAACTGCTTCCATTCACACATTTTTGATGCCAGGAACCTGACAGCACGCAAACTTGGTCATTGAGTGACTGTGTGTCAAGAATACAAAAAGTGGGCGGAGCCAAAACAACTTTTACTGGGAAAATATAAACTGCAGCCATTCTTACACCGTTAATGGCAGGGTTCTCAAACTTTGCACAGTTGGTCATTGGGTGACAGATTAAGATTGTGACGTCGATGACGTCACTCCGTTCGTCGCCATGGCGACGGGGAAGCCCTCAAGGAAATCCCGTGCAGAACGGGATTTCCTTATGGGCAAGCGCGGTGGCGGCGATCAGACAGTACGAGGGGACGCCGCAGGGAGGGGGGAAGCATGTAGCTAGCGCTAGGCTAGCTACATGCTAAGAAAAAAAAAGGTTAAAAAGACCACCAGGAAGGTTAAAGGAAACCAGAGATGAGTTAAGTTAAAAGTTGTATACATACCTAGGGCTTCCTCCAGCCCCATCCGCATGGATCGCTCCCACTCCACCGTCCTCAGTCTTCTCCGGGTCCGGTACCGATCCCATAACTTCACGGCCAGTCGCGCTCTCTCCGGCGGAGAATAGTACTGCACAGGCACAGTACTAATCTCCGCTGCAGAGAGTGCACTGCACTTGCTCAGACTGGCCGCGACTGGCTGAAGTTACGGGACCCGTACCAAAGAGGGAGAAGGCTGAGGACGTGGGTGGCATGGGAGCGATCCATGCGGATGGGGCTGGAGGAAGCCCCAGGTATGAATAAAACTTTTAATTTAACTTGTCTCTGGTACACTTTAATTATAAATGATCCAGTGAGGATTCAGGTTTTGAGCAAAAATGGATGTACACTTTAAAGTTCTTCCTTAGCTAGATTATGGTGATGTCATGCTGTGGACTCTTCCAGTAGGCCTTCATCTAGAGTACAGTACAAATGGACACTTGGACTCCATGTATAATGTATTACACCTCTGATAATAGTTCACAAACTGATCAGTCATTGTGCCACATCTGCAGGGTGGACTTTCTTTCACAGCTCAGGTTTAGTCATAGAGAATGAGCTTGGTCACACTTCATCTCCACCACCTGCAGCGCTACCAATCCTCACTTCCCTTGAAATAGAGAACTGAAGATGCTTCAAACATCACCGAACACAACGTGTACTTCAGAGTCCTTTCTGTAACTCTGCACCTGAAACTGATCATAGTTTTGGACACCTCACTCATTCTCTCTTTCTGTCCTCTCTCATTTGTTTTTTTCCAATTCCCCTCATTTTTGTGATGTGCCCTAAATGGGATATCTCATAAGCAATATTACATAATGGAAGATATTGTCCCATAAACAATATTAGACAAAAGAAACATAAGTTAGCACAAAATAAAGTTTGTGTTTTTATTCTCACTTTACTTATTTAAAGGAAGCCTGAAGGATAAAAAAAGTTAGTTCCCTAAATGAGTACTTGCCTCAGTAGAAGGAAGCCTTTGGATTTTTCCCCCATTCTCCGTGTCTCCACCAGTGCTTTAAACTCCCGAACCTCACCAACGAGGCCTTGAGTGCACGCAGCCGTGCTCCTGTTTGTTAATGAGTGCAGGCACAGGATGTCTTGAACCTGTGTAGTAGCCTGGAGCTGCTCGGGCTCAGCGTAAAAAGCCGAACAGCTCCATGCTATTTCATAGGTGCAAGTTGTCCTGCGCCTGCACAGTGCAGCAACACTCACTCACCAGAGGGTCCTGGCGTCCAGTGATGTTCCTGAGGAGGACATGTGAAGCTTTTGAAGGCTCCAGAGGATTTCCTGTACTGAGGTCATTATCTAACTTTTCCCTTTTTTTAAAGGAAACCTGAAGTGAGAAGAATATGGAGGCTGCCATATGTATTTCCTTTTGAACAATACCTGGCAGCCCTGCTAATCTATTTGGCTGCAGTAGTGTCTGAATAACACCAGAAACAAGCATGCAGCTAATCTTGTCAGGTCTGACAATAATATCAGAAACACCTGATCTGCTGCATGCCTGTTCAGGGTCTACAGATTAAAGTATTAGAGGCAGTAGATTAGCAGGATAGCCAGGTAACTGGTATTGTTTTAAAGGAAATAAATATGGCAGTCTTCATATCCCTTTTGCTTCAGTTGTCCTTTAAAGCAGGTTTGCTTTAACCTCCTTGGTGGTAACCCTGAGTCAGGCTTGGAGTAGTAATCCCGAGCCTGACTCGGGGTAGCTCCCGGGAGGCATGCAGAGACAGTGCAGCGCATCAGGCGTTTCAACTCACCTCCTCAGGGATCCAGATGCTGGCAGCCATTAATCTTCCATTCCTCATAGGCGTTGGATCCCTTAGGTGAGATTGTTGTTCATTGCCATGACGACAGGCGGCAGTCTCACTACAGGGCACATCGCCACCTGGAGGACGGAGTGAGAATTGCCGTGCTGGATCCCAGGGAGATGAGTAAGTGCAAGGGCTGCCACAGATCTCACTGCAGTATGAATTTCTCCTGCTTTTAAAAGTGTGTAAAAATTTGCACCGCTTTTAGACCCTAAAATCCAGGGGCCCTGATGGGTCATTTGACGAAACCAGTAGGGCGGGGTCTCAGGTGCGGTGTGTGGAGACGCTCTATGAACGAGGCGGTGGTGAGGACGTCCTAAAATTTCATATGCGCATTAATCTTTTATTACATGTGAGTGCATTACTTTGTAATTTTTTATATATTAAACGGAATTACGCTATGAGAGCATTGTCTCTTGAGTTTTAAAGGTCCGGTCTTACTCTGAGGAATCATCTGATGCGAAAGCGCTTATAGCTGGTCAATACAGGATCAGCCAGTGTAATAGGTGAGCCTGCATTTCTCCTATATCCATCACTGTGGTGTTTTGTACACTTTTGGAGGCACGCTGGGAGCACTGGTGGTGGTTTGATCCTTTTGCCGTAATTGGATTATGCTATGTTGTCCCTGTCTTTTCTGAGCATTACCTAGGAAGAAGGTGATTTGAGTCCAAGGAACTACATAGACATACATGCCCTGTCTGCTGGTCTGTAATACAATCAGCCAAGCCTGCTGGTAAGAGTATTTCAGCTGTTTGAATTGATCGGTGGAACTAAAAAGTGGGATTAAGAGTCAAGGAGATTTATATTGTGGACTTCATTATGCTGTGGGACATTCCATGTGTGCAATTTAGATTTTTAGGACATTTTCATGTGTACAAGTTAGAACTTTGGGATATGAAATTGCCTGAATTTTTACAGGTGGACTGTTTTTACCTCTTACTATTAATGCTGTGCATTCATGTTATTAAGTACTGTTCACTGCATTGATTACGAGACCAATATTGGGATTTATTATCTATTATTCTGAGACATAGTTTATAACTTTCTGTAATACGAGAATATTTAAGTACTGTTGAGCGCTTCACCTTTCGTATGCTAATTTAATAGGGTGGTGACACCCCCCATGGTGTAGCGATCCAGTACTTTACACAATATTTTGCCCAATAACCTATTGAAAGCCTGTAAGAGCTTTATTAAGAGCTATTGTAGCTGCATTAGTGAGAAGGTGTAAAGGTGCGTACACACATGCGACTATAGTCGTTTGTAACGATAGTTCCCCGATCTTTACCAACGACGATCGTTACAAAAAACGAACCACCGACTATTAAGGCAAACGACGAACGAGCCAAATCGCTACAAAAGAAAGTTCTGTCTCGGCGGATTTTAACCAACGACGATCGTTTGCAAAAGTAGTACATCGTTGGAAACGATCGTTCGTACTAGGCTTGACATGCGCATTTCACTATTTCTCCATGGAACTTCTCATTTTTATGCGCAGGCGCAATAGTTGCTTTCTGTGATGTAACGTTCGTTCTAACGATCAGATCGTTACACACATTTTAAAACTACCTTTACTTAGGTCGTTCTTTCATCAATTAAAAGTTCGTTCGTCGTTCTTAACGAACGATCGTTGTCGCATGTGTGTACGTAGCATAAGTCAGAGGAGTGCACTAGCCACTTATCTGTATTGGTGCCTATTACCTCCCTAATCTGGGACAGGGGGTTTATCAGAATTTTGCTGGGGGGACCGATCATGTGTAGCTCCACTCCTCCTGCTGGGGCCAGGAGGGGTGCTGCTGGGGGAAGGAAAGGTCACTATGGGTGCTGAGGTAGGTAAGGTCAGTTTAGGTGCTGGGTGAGGTCCCTGTGGCCACTGCCTGGTACAGGAGGGGTGCTGCTGGAGGAAGGAAAGGTCACTGTGGGTGCTGGTGGAGGGAAAGCTCAGTGTGGGTGCTGGGGAAGGCAGGACCACTGCTAGTGCTGAGGAGGGAGCGGTCACTGTGGGTGCAGCTGTTAGAGAGACACCATCTTACCTGCTCTCACACAGTTGACAGGATGACCGGACTAGGATTCCTATATTGCACCTCTTAAAGAGAAAAGCAAGCAGCAGCTACTTCCACTGACATCACCTGCAAGCAGTAAAAATGTCACCATGTGATAAATGTCAGAATGTAAATCAGGGAGAGGTAAGATTTTACAATGGGCAATCACTCACTAAATCATCTTACCAAATAAAACCCCTGGGTCTCTGCGTCCCATGTCCATGTGTGTGTGTCCCTGTGTTTGCGCTACTGCGCATGTGCCACAGGGTCATGCCGTTGTTGGGACGGGAGCAGGACAGCCAGGGGTCCGGGAGGGTGCGTGCATGTGGGCTGCGGGGGTGACAGGTGGCGGCGGCGACAGACCTAGAGCCCGTTATTAAATGGGCTAAGGTCCCTAGTTTATACATAATTATTGTAAAAATTAACTTTTGTTCATTACATAATTTTCACTGGAGTACTCCAAAGTATTCCAGGTGGCGGAAGAGCTTCCAGAGTGTGGTGGGCGGAGCTTCCCAAAGGGAGGTGGGTGGAGCTTATTGTG
Source organism: Hyperolius riggenbachi (assembly GCF_040937935.1). Lineage (NCBI taxonomy): Eukaryota > Metazoa > Chordata > Amphibia > Anura > Hyperoliidae > Hyperolius > Hyperolius riggenbachi. Next base: position 73,841,326 of record NC_090646.1, on the reverse strand, counting down.
GCCTAAGACAGAGCTTTATTTTCTTTACCAAACAGGCTTTCTTACTAGAAATTAAAAAAGGGAGAGGCTTGGGCGCGTACATATATAATCGCCACCAGTAGACTTGGGCGCAGGATACAGCCGGTATATGGCTTATCCTGCTGCTGCACAAGTCCCGGCGATGTTAATTACTATTCTCCCTCCAGGTCTGCGTGGCTAGTGGGGAATTATAGTGTTTTAAAATATAACTTTTGCTTCGTTTTCTGACCGAAGTCACTGACACCGAAGCTAGTCAGTGTGCGCCGCTATAGCCGCAATTCCTATTATGGCCTATGGTTGTGCCGGCTGCATCCAGATCTCCTACGCTGTAATTACAGTGCTTGGGCACCCACAGCCCCCCTCTCTGCATGTGCCTGTTCCGCCTCCATTTTCCTTATCTCTCTGCCTCTTAGCAAGGGCCATGGATGAGGCTCCTCTTCTCTCTGGGCGGTACCCAATCCCAGCCAGGGGCGCGTTCTGATCGGCACCTTTGGCAACCAGCTGCCTTCACGCCTAGAGACACGCAGTTCCCATTCATTAATCTAGCACACACATCTAAAATTAACTATTGCCCTCCCACACTCCCCCATAGTACCCAAACATTTTTATTTTTTTGTATAGAAAAAAAATACATAAAAAATGCATAAATTGTTGCCTTAGGTACGGAACTTTTTTTAATAGGTATGTCAAGAGGGTATATTACTGTTATTTTTAAATTTGTGGGCTTATAATTAGTGATGGATGCAAAACTGAAAAAATGCACCTTTATTTCCAAATAAAATATTGGCGCCATACATTGTACTAGGGAAATATTTTAAACATTGCAATTACCAGGACAAATGGGTAAATAAAATGGGTGGGTTTTATACACAGTAGAACGTTTCATTTTAACACTACAATGGCCAAAAACTGAGAAATAATTATTTTTTTCAATTTTTTTCTTAATATTCCAATTAAAATGCGTTTACAGTAAAATAATTCTTAGAATAATGTACCTCCCAAAGAAAGCCTAGTTGGTTGCAAAAACAAACAAGATATAGATCATTTCGTTGTGATTAGTTGTGATTAAGTTATTGGCGAAAGAATGGGAGGATCGCTGCCAGGTGAAAATTGCTCTGGTCCCAAAGGGGTAAAAAAAAACCTTCAGCGGTCAAGTGGTTAAATATATAACACAACTGTGGGATATCTAAAAAAAAAGTCATTTCTAGGAGAGGGAGGATATGTGCAATTGTTAATTTATCGTATCAGTTTATTTTCCCCTCGGGTGTCTTTTAAGCTCATTTGTGACACAGGTGTGGATAAAGGCTGAACTGTAAAATAACAGCAACATGCAGATTTTGTTTTATCACAGTTATCAAGTATGTGCTCCAATAATGTAGGTATTACTCTCTAAACTGGTACGAGGACCTTTACACTGAAGTTGGAAAGTGTTTCATGCAAGAATTTTATGTGTGCAAAGGTTCCAGTGTCCCCATTAGTGTCTTTTCGCTGTGTATTTAGTCCCTCCCCCATGTCCCTATTCCCTTCACAGTGCTGATTAACATTTCCTGATATATTTATATTGGAAAAACATAATATAACAGTGCTTTTGTCACTGTAGCTGTTGACCAATAAAAAGCTTTCTTAAAGTGGACCTGAACTCTTGCACAGGGCAAAAGGAAAACATACGGAAATGTACCCTGTATGTATTTAGATAGTTAAGCTTGTTTAATTCCCCCTCGTTTGTGTCTAATCACAAGTTGTAATTGGATCACTCCCCTGTGTCACATGACTGCAACTACAGATAAGCTCATTTGAAAGCACAGGTTGTTAAAAATATGTCTTCTTCCATGAATCAGGAAGTGGAAACAGTGCCGATTTATTTTAGGATTTGTATCAGCTGTAACACAGAAATGTTTTTTGTTTAAGGTCGCATTCACAGTGGGACGTTATGGTCGCACGTTATAAAGTCTTATAACGCAGCTTACCGCACTGCAATGCTAATCCTATGGGCCATTCACAGTGCGTCGTTAAAGTCGCATAAAAAAAATGGTTGCGTTGTGGTAACTCACAGCTTGCAGTGCGTTACCTCTTAACACAGACACGTTGTGACTTTAACGACCCATTAAAATCCTCCGTCCCACTGTGAATACAGCCTAAAGGTTATTATGCTGTTGCGTATCTTTTAGAGCAGAGAGGAAGTTCTGAGTACAGGTCCACTTTAAAGAGGAGCTTCAGTGACAACGGGAAAAAATAAATCAATACGTTGCAAAGTGAGAAGTTAAAAAATCGAAGAAAGCTCAAGAAATTATTGATATTTGCCATGTCATTTGTTCACGTTGTTTGATCCACAATGAGCCTGCATGTCATCATCTTTACTACTGGCAGACATAAAAAAAAGAACAGACAGCACCTATTGCCATTATCTATATCCACACCCCTTAACAATGCGATATACATATGCACAGAGGGAGATACTGGTTGCTCAGCAGTTGGAAACAGACATTATTTCCCACAATGCAACAAGGCTCAGACTGATCAAAGCATTACCGACAGTTTTTTCTTCCTAAACAGCTCTAACCAGCAGGGAAACTGTTCTGCATGATAGTAAGAAACTTCTTAAAGGGAACCTGTACTGAGGTAACTTCAAATGAACATTACATCGTTACCTTGCCATCATTTCCTCTCAGAAGCTCACCATTTTCTTCTGACAATGATCCCTTCCAGTTCTTACAACATTTTGTCGGAACTGAAATATATCAGTTGCTGTCAGTTATATATCAGTTGCTGTCAGTTATAGCTGAGTGGACAACTGATGTGCCCGGTAATGTCCATGTTTCCCTATGGCTCAACTGGGCGATGTTACAGTTTAACAGTGTGCTGACCAGGAAGTTGTTATGGGTAATGGCCATTTTCAAAATGGAGGACAGAGAATTCCCTTGATCACCGTGGACAAACAGGACGCGGGAGAGGGAAAAGAGGTTGAGGAGTAGACTACACATGAGGTAAGTATGACTTGTGTATGTTTATTTTGACTTTTAATTTTCAGTTCAGGTTTTCTTTAAACCCTATTTCGGGGCCTGAGCCCACTAACGCAGTTGTGTCCGCTTCTGTCCGCTTTTCAGCATCTGTAACACTGATGTGTAACTGAAAAGCGGACACAATTGCATCAGTGGGCTCAGGTCCTCCTAATAACGGCAGTTTAGCGTGAATTTCTAGAACTGCACTGCAGTTAAGAAAATTGTAAATCCATCCCTAAACTGACGCTGATTAAGGGCCAGTTTCCACTAACCACTTAGTGCACTTCTGTCCGCTTCTGTCCACTTTTTATCAGCACATCAATGTTCAGATTGATACATGTTGCTGAAAAGCAGACAGAAGCAGATAGGTGGAAACGAAGCCCTTTTACACTTAATCCGATGCGTTTCGTTAGTGCACGATTTTCCCCGAAATGTAAAAGAAAACCTATCCCCACACTCTGGCATCCGCAAAAAAGAGTACTGTACACTTTTTTTGCAGATGCCTGTGTGTGGGGATTGTAACAAAGAGGTTTTCTATCAGGACCTGTTTCCACGATCGCGAATCTGCATGCGTTTTCTGCATGCAGATTCGCACAACCAATACAACTTAATTAGCCTGTTTCCACTTGTCAGGAAAACAGAGCATTTTTCTGTGCAGGAAAAATCTGCACAGCAGAGCCATCAGTTTCGCATACAACGTAATTAATACAAAATGTAATTAATTCGCTATGCAAATTTTCCATACAAATTTGCGTACATTTTCGCCTACAATGTAAAAGCACACAGGCACTGACATGGTTTAGTTTGCATACTTAGAAAAAAAAGCAAAAACGTGCGCGAATTCGCTGTTAAATTCACATCCGCATGCAAATTCGTTTTCGAGTTTTCTGCAACAAATTTGCACTGCGCAAGTGGAAACGGGCCCTCACATTTCAAAAAAAAGTGCACACTAACGCGAATTAATGCAAACACATGCCCAACGCAGTGGATTAAGCAGAGGCGGGACACGGTCCTCCAGCACCCAAGGCTGAGACAGCAAAGTGCGCCCCCCCCATCCCTCCCACCCCAGCCCTCACACACTGATTGCTATTAGACTAAGAGGTGCCACAGGGCCCACAACCTCCCCAACACCTTAATATCTAGTTATCTGGCTTGCAGACACTGCTATGTATCCCCTTTTCTTATTTCTTTCTGCTTCAAACACAATTAGGAATGACAGCTAAATGAATTGTGCGCCCCCTCCTACACTGCGCCCTGAGGCTGGAGCCTCTCCAGCCTATGCCTCGGCCCGGCCCTGGGATTAAGTGTAAAAGGGTCCTTAAGCTACGTACACACATGCGACAACGATCGTTCGTTAAGAACGACGAACGAACTTTTAATTGATGAAAGAACGACCTAAGTAAAGGTAGTTTTAAAATGTGTGTAACGATCTGATCGTTAGAACGAACGTTACATCACAGAAAGCAACTATTGCGCCTGCGCATAAAAATGAGAAGTTTCATGGAGAAATAGTGAAATGCGCATGTCAAGCCTAGTACGAACGATCGTTTCCAACGATGTACTACTTTTGCAAACGATCGTCGTTGGTTAAAATCCGCCGAGACAGAACTTTCTTTTGTAGCGATTTGGCTCGTTCGTCGTTTGCCTTAATAGTCGGTGGTTCGTTTTTTGTAACGATCGTCGTTGGTAAAGATCGGGGAACGATCGTTACAAACGACTATAGTCGCATGTGTGTACGCACCTTAAGAATTGCTCAACGGCACTTCTACAGATTGTGCAATGTAGACTAGGCAAGTGCTCCTCCCCCCTGCTGAATTCCTAAATCAGAAACACCTGTGGTGTCCTGTGAAGCTGTTCTGTGTTTAACCCTTCCAGTGCTGAGCATTGACCCTCTCTTCTAGTCTCCTGCATTCCCGAGAGTCACCAGTGTACTGGCTCCTGATCCACACAGAAGTGCAGTACATGGGACAGCTCTAAAGAATGCAGAATTACAGAGAGGAGCAATTCCCAGCACTGGAAGGGATAAGCACTGATCAGCTTCACAGGACACTGTAGTGTTGCAGTTTTCAAAACGATGTGATAAGGTTGGCAGTTGTAGCAGGGCAATGCCTATGTGACTTTCTTGTATTTTTTTGTATGCAAAAATAAAATGCACAGCAATTATGGCACGCTATAAGTGAGAAACTAAAGGGGCCCATACACTGGTCGATTTCAGCCATCGATCGATCAATTCCATCATATTCCCCATTCGATTGATTTGCAGAGGATTTCAATCGATTTCGATTGATTTGATTTATTTGACAGGATGGAAAATCTAAGTCGATCTGCTGCTGGCAGCAGATCGATGGCCCATAGGGTTGCATTGGATCTAATGGTCCAATAATGCACTTAGATCGATTTCCAATAGATGCACTATCTAGTGAGTTCTTAAGATGTCTGAGATAATTCTGCAAAGATTTCTACAAACCTTCTTAAAGGATACCCGAGGTGACATGATGTGACATGATGAGATAGACATGGATATATACAGTGCCTAGCACACAAACAACTTGGCTGTGTTCCTTTTTTTTTTCCTTCTCTGCCTGAAAGAGTTAAATATCAGGTATGTAAGTGGCTGACTCAGTCCTGACTCAGACAGGAAGTGACTACAGTGTGACCCTCACTGATATGAAATTCCAACTATAAAACACTTCCCTAGCAGAAAATGGCTTCTGAGAGCAAGAAAGAGATAAAAAGGGGAATTTGTTACCAGTCAGGACTGAGTCAGCCACTTACCATGTTTCCCCGAAAATAAGGCAGTGTCTTATATTATTTTTTCCTCCAAAAGTTGTGGTAGGGCTTATTTGTGGAGGTAGCGAAAACCCCCTTGTGTATAGCCAGATTCCCCTAGTCTATGGCCAGATCTCACATTCCCTTGTTTATGGCCAGATCCCCCTTAAATATAGCCAGACCAGACCCATCTAATGTATAGCCAGACCCCCACCCCTCTTGTGTATAGCCATATCCCCCCCCCCTTGTTTATAGCCAGACCCCTAATGTATTGCCATACCCCTTTCCCCTTAGTGTATACCCAAACCCCCCTAATGTATAGCTAAATCCTCTTGTTTATGGCAGACATCCCTTTAAGTATAGCCAGATAACCCCCCCCCCCCCCCTGCATAGCCAGATTCCACTTATGCATGAGTCCCCCCTCCCCCCACCTCTTCCCCCGCGGCCGCTTTACCTCGTGCAAACCCCCTCCTTCTGAAAGAAGCATCCCCGTGCTCATAATCAGACCCCCGGCGGCATAATCCAAACCGCAGATCAGCGGTAAAGTCAGCTAGAGCGTCATTCTAACAGTACTTCCGTATGCAGGACGTAAACAGAGATGCCACTTCCTATATACGGAGGCGCTTTTCTCCCCACCAACAGAGCTCTCTGTTGGTGGGGTATGATCGCCCCCCCCCCATGTTTATTTGTTTATTTGTTTGTTTGTGTGTTTTTTTAAAATAAAAATAAGTGTTTTTTTGTAATACTGTAACCTCCCCATAAGTGTTTTTTTGTAATACTATAACCTCCCCTCCCTCCCCCCACCCGCCAGCCAATCCCCATGATCAGCTGTCATAGGCTTCAGCCTATGACAGCCGATCACCTCCGTGTCTCAGGAGGGGACAGCCGTGTCACACGGCTGTCCCCAGTACAGCGCTTCTGTATAATAAATGAACATGCAGCCTGCAACCTAAAGTCCTGTAGTAGTGTGTGAGTAGTGGGGATTTGGGTGGTTCATCTTGCATGCATATCCCCAGTTCCCCCTCCCACCCCAATACAGGGTCACTTTTAGGGTTTAGATAGCAAGCTGCAAGTTCATTTTGCATAACCCCCCCCCCTCCCCCAGACTTCAAATCCACCTTACAGGGTCACTTTAATTTATGGTTTAGGTGGTAGGCTTCATTCATCTTACATACTTATATCCATCCCCCCCCCCCCAATCCCCATTACAGGGTAATTTCAATTTAGGGTTTAACTTTAGCCTAAACCCTAAATTAAAGTGACCCTGTAGTGGAGAGTGAGGGCACTGGGGATATGCATGCAAGATGGACTTAAAGTCTGCCATCTAAACCCTAAAATAAAGTGACCCTGTAGTTAGTTTTGGAAATGGCACAGTAATGTCAGCGAAAGTCATCTACGGGGCCCCTTGTTTTTTTCGCCCCATAGCCCCATATCACCTAGAACCGGCCCTGACAGGGGCGGCGCCAGGGGGGTGCTTGGGGGTGCTCGAGCACCCCCTAGAATTGTCCAAGCACCCCCAAAGCACCCCCTGGAGTGAACTGACTTCAGGCGTCTAAAAGACGCCAAGTCAGTTCACACAGCGGCAGCACGGAGCAGCAGGCAGGGCTACGGTAAGATGGCCGCCCGGAGCCCTGTTCTGCAGACTTCGAGTCTGCAGTGCATGGCTTCGGGCGGCCATTTTCCCGTAGCCCTGCTCTCTGCATGCAGGCAGGAAGTCTCGTCTTGACGTCGGGAAGGAAGAGGATCGTGGGCGCGCGGGCGCTGCGCGCCACAATGAGGTCGGGACTCGGGACAGGAGGTCGGGAAAGAAGGTCTTCTGGCTGTAGGTGAGTAAATGGGTTTTTCTTTTCTTTTTCAGGTGATGCTGATTGTGCATATTGGGGTCATATCTGCTACGGATTGTGCATATTGGGGTCATATCTGCTACGGATTGTGCATATTGGGACCATATCTGCTACGGATTGTGCATATTGGGGCCATATCTGCTACGGATTGTGCATATTGGGGTCATTTCTGCTACGGATTGTGCATATTGGGGTCATTTCTGCTACGGATTGTGCATATTGGGGTCATATCTGCTACGGATTGTGCATATTGGGGTCATATCTGCTACGGATTGTGCATATTGGGGTCATTTCTGCTACGGATTGTGCATATTGGGGTCATTTCTGCTACGGATTGTGCATATTGGGGTCATATCTGCTACGGATTGTGCATATTGAGGTCATATCTGCTACGGATTGTGCATATTGGGGTCATTTCTGCTACCGATTGTGCATATTGGGGTCATTTCTGCTACCGATTGTGCATATTGGGGTCATTTCTGCTACCGATTGTGCATATTGGGGCCATTTCTGCTACAGATTGTGCATATTGGGGTCATTTTTGCTACCGATTGTGCATATTGGGGCCATATCTGCTACCGATTGTGCATATTGGGGCCATATCTGCTACCGATTGTGCATATTGGGACCATATCTGCTACCGATTGTGCATATTGGGACCATATCTGCTACCGATTGTGCATATTGGGACCATATCTGCTACCGATTGTGCTTATTAGGGCCATATCTGCTACCGATTGTGCATATTGGGGCCATATCTGCTACCGATTGTGCATATTGGGGCCATATCTGCTACCGATTGTGCATATTGGGGCCATATCTGCTACCGATTGTGCATATTGGGACCACATCTGCTACCGATTGTGCATATTGGGACCACATCTGCTACCGATTGTGCATATTGGGACCATATCTGCTACCGATTGTGCATATTGGGACCATATCTGCTACCGATTGTGCATATTGAGACCATATCTGCTACCGATTGTGCATATTGGGGCCATATCTGATAACGATTGTGCATATTGGGGTCATATCTGCTACCGATTGTGCATATTGGGGCCATATCTGATAACGATTGTGCATATTGGGGCCATATCTGATAACGATTGTGCATATTGGGGTCATATCTGCTACCGATTGTGCATATTGGAGCCATATCTGATAACTATTGTGCATATTGGGGTCATATCTGCTACCGATTGTGCATATTGGAGCCATATCTGATAACGATTGTGCATATTGGGGTCATTGGACGTGTTTTTTGTTAAAATCTGCTCACATTACGTGTATTTTCTTGAGAAAACCTGCACAATTATGTGAATTTTCTGGGAAAAGGGTCACCAAAACTTGGGCCCTCTGTCTTTGCGTTGCACTTTTAAAGGGAACCCGAGGTGAGAATAATATTGAGGCTGCCATATTTATCTCCCTTTAACCACCCTGGCGTTCTGATTAAATCGCCAGGGTGGCTGCGGGAGGGTTTTTTTTAAATAAAAAAAAAACTATTTCATGCAGCCAACTGAAAGTTGGCTGCATGAAAGCCCACTAGAGGGCGCTCCGGAGGCGATCTTCCGATCGCCTCCGGCGCCCAGAATAAACAAGGAAGGCCGCAATGAGCGGCCTTCCTTGTTTTGCTTATATCGTCGCCATAGCGACGAGCGGAGTGACGTCATCGACGTCAGCCGACGTCGTGACGTCAGCCGCCTCCGATCCAGCCCTTAGCGCTGGCCGGAACTTTTTGTTCCGGCTACGCTGGGCTCAGGCGGCTGGGGGGACCCTCTTTCGCCGCTGCTCGCGGCGAATCGCCGCAGAGCGGCGGCGATCAGGCAGCACACGCGGCTGGCAAAGTGCCGGCTGCGTGTGCTGCTTTTTATTTCATTGAAATCGGCCCAGCAGGGCCTGAGCGGCAGCCGCTGGCGGTGTTGGACGAGCTGAGCTCGTCCAGACCGCTCAGCTGGTTAAGCAATACCAGTTGCCTGGCTGCCGTGCTGGTCCTCTGCCTCTAATTCTTTCAACCATAGACCCTGAACAAGCATGCAGCAGGTCAGGGGTTTCTGACAATATTGTCAGAACTGACAAGATTAGCTGCATGGCTTGTTTCTGGTGTAATTCAGTTCACTACTACAGCCAAATAGATCAGCAGGGCTGCCAGGCAACTAGTATTGTTTAAAAGGAAATAAATATGGCAGCCACCATATCACTCTCACCCTGGGTTCACTTTAAATTACAGTTAGCCCCGCCCTCATCCGGTCATGACCACGCCCATTTTTCGCCGTGGCGCGCTTCGCGCGCCGCAGGTTGTAGCCACACCCATTTTTTGCCGCGGCGCGCTTCGCGCAACGCAGGTTGTCGGCTCCCCCGGAAATTGGTCCAGCACCTGCATAGCACCCCCTAAAAGAATTTCCTGGAGCCGCCACTGGGCCCTGAGCACCACTTAGGCTATAGATGAGCTATGGGCTTCTAATTCTTATTTTGAGTACAACTGCCCTACAAAAAGGACATATTATATCACTACAGCAAAAAAATATGGCACATAGACTTGCTAGAAGTTAACATCTCTGGAGTCATATGTATTAAACAACTCTTGGAAGGAGGCACAGATATTCAGAAGAACCTGGCTTTATGTCTGGTCCACTCTCCTCTTCACAGCAGTCAGCAGATGTCAACTATGCTGAGACATGCATGCCTCTATAGGGCTCCTAATGTTTCTCCATTGCATTAGGCTTGCTTCACACATAAAAGGGTGTCCAGTCCTGTCAGTTTACAACAGTTGGCATCAGTTTTGTATGTGTTTCTATGGATGTGTTCACACATTAATCTGTACATTTCCAGTCAACTCCAGTCCTGTCAGTTTTATATTTATTTTGTATGTGTTTCTATGGGTTCACACATAAAAGGTGTACATTTCCGGTCCAGTCAGGTAAAACTGATCGAAAACTGATGCAAAACTGACAGGACAGATCAGTACTGGACTGGACCGGAAATGTACAGTATTAAGTGAGAACCAAGCCTTGGGGTCCTTTTACACTATATCAGTACAATTGATTATCAGAATAATTGATTTTCAAAGTAATGTCCATGTTTTCCTATGGCTTAGTTCACACTGTACGCATTTTAATTAAAGGTTACTCACAATGCACTGCTATGGAAAGTTAAAGTGCATCAGTTTTTCAGTGTATAGTGTAAAAGAGGCCTTACACAGTAACACTCAGGTGATGTTCACAGCTAAGTGACATCCAACAGGCAGCTGATGACTGGCTTGAAGAGGATAATGGACATGATGTCAGTGTTAGAACAAGCAACGACTCAGATTGCAACTAATGGGGCAACGTCAAAGGGGGGGGGGGCTCATTTACCAGAGGGGGTAAAGGAGACCTCCAGGTCCCTATAGCTGTATATGCTGCTCCCCCCATAGTTATGCTACTGATGCTGTGATTGCAGCCCTAGGCTTGTTTTTAGCTCAATAACCTCCATGACAAGAATGCCTCAGCACTTGTAAGGTAACCATTGTATTTATACTCCGTGTTTTATAATGTGTAAGTGATTGTTGTGTTCACCAGTGATCATGTGACTTTCTGCACTGGGAATGACTAAGAGATTTGTGTCTGGACTCCCTGCCATCACACTGACAGTGGTGTCACTAGAGATTAAAAAGACAGAACTTTCTAATCCCAGCTCATTTGGCTATGTATAAGTAGGTGTCTGTAGCCCTGAGTGGATACTGCAATCACTTATCTGTACAGTGCTGGTCCTTAAAGAGAGAACTCACCTCAGTAAAGGGAAGGCTCTGGATAGTTCCTCTGTCCAGCTTGTCAGTCAGCACTGTCCTCCGGTGTAGGTATTTGACTCACTGCCTGGAATAGCTCTTTGGAACTACTGACGTCCCTGAGTAATTCCGAGGATAAGCACATCCTTACTGCACATGCGTGAGTCTGGTCTGCAGATGCGCAGTAGTGGTGCGCTCATCCTTAGAACTATTCAGAGAAGTGAGTACTTCAGAAGAGCTATCCAGTCAAATAGCTACCCCTGAAGACAGTAGTGGATTGATGGGGCGGATGGAGGAATGGGAAGACTATGCTGTCCAGAGTCTTCCCCATACTAAGTTAAGTATCAAAAGTGAGTTTTCTCGTTTCAGGTTTGCTTTAAAGGACTTCTGATGCAAACATTAAACTACTTTTTACTCAGCTGGGGCGTCTTCCAGCCCCGAGAAGCAGTCTCAATTCCTTGCCGCAGCCCTGGTTCTCTTCGGTGTCCCCTCTGGCCGCCTGCAATGATGGCGAGCTGCCGGCAGGGTCGGCTCTTCTGCCCACGTGTCTACATTATCTAGTGTGTACTGCGCCTGTGCACAACTACTACACAGGTGCAGTACGTGCCAGATAACCTAGATGCGTGGGCATGAGTGCCCGCACAGGCGTAGAAGAGCCAACCCCGCTGGCAGCTCGCCATCATTGTGGGTGGCCAGCGGCCACAGCAAAGAGGACTGGGGCTGCGGCGAGGGAATGAGACTGATGCTGAGGGCTGGAAGAAGCCCCAGGTGAGAAAAAAGTAGTTTTTAATGTTTGCATTGGAAGTCCTTTAAGTTTTTAAAGACTAATTAAAGTGGAACTCCAGACATTTTTTTAAAGTTTTGTTTTAGAAAGAGTGTATAGGGCTTAGTTTGAAGGTCGGAGTTACAGATTGCCCAGCAGGCACATGGTGAACCAGAACTCGTAGGAGTGTGTAAGGTGTTAAAAAGGACCAAAAAGCCTTTTTACAAATGTGCTCACTCCAACCTGAATAATCACAAATACCTTCTGATTTAAGAAGGCAAATTTCCGTTTTGAAGCATGGAGAATGTTAAAAAGTTTTAAATTTCATTTTTTTCCCCCAATCCAGTGACATTTTGTCATTTCATTTCATTTTTTACGTGTATTGAAATGTTTGGGGGAAAATTCTCAGTTAAAATGGTGCTCCCAGAAACCTCCATTATAGTAAAACCCATTCAGTAAGAAGATCTTGGGCAAGACTCCCTAACACTGCTACAGTCTACTGAGTGCGCTCTTATGGCTGCCTTGCAAGTGCTTCGAGTCCGACAGGAGAAAAGCGCTATACAAATACAGGACTTATTATTAATTAATATTATTAATAAGAGGTTACCTCCTTGACTGCCTTCCTAAAAAACAAAGGTGTGCAGCTTTCTCAGTGCTACTGCTGGGGAAACTGGGAGCTGCTCTGTACTTCCAGGCATAAAGACTGCTCTGAGTGTACTGCAGCACGTCAGTAGGTCCACTGCTCCAGGGCATATGTACATTCACCTATGCTTAGCAAAGTCCCTGTTATACAGAACTCAGGCAACTGGAAGTCTCAACTAACCGGCATGCCTGAGGGGATAACAGGGCCTTCCAGCATCCATGCATGGCTCCCAGCGTGTCATGTGACCTGGTGCTGGTCAGGTGACACGCCAGGAGCTGTACACTGAGAATGCCAGAAAGCGACTGGGAGCTGCAGAATGCGTAGAAGACGGCAGCGGTGCCATAGAAGTTAGTAAGTAGTTTCTGCTGTTCAGGTGGGGGGTGTTTGTGCTGTGTAACACCAGTTTAAGCCACATGTAACTGGCAATCTTCATCTGTGCCAGATACTGAGGGTCTTGCTGTATATAGATCTGGCCTCATAAAGCAATATATGGAAGTCTGCACCACTTAAACTGACATTTTTGTTAGGAAGGTGGTAACATCTTGCAATGCTTATTTGAAATGCAACAGTTCAAACACAATAGGCATGTTTCACTAATGGCTTCACCAGAGATCTCCAATCATTGAGGATATTATAAGTGTTCCAGAAAACCTGGCCTGGACTTTACTTTAAAAAACAGACTGTTGTGGGGATAGAATATTGCATCTGTCACGTAGGTCATAGTGGAGTTTGCTAAAAAGCTAGCAAATTAGCATTTGTGCGATTGTAGTCTTAGCAGATCACTGCCAGTAAGTTTTTTTTTTCTTTAATAAACCCCAGGCATATAGCCTAAGGTATACCAGAGCCAAAATAAGCTAGAGAACTGTTCTCCTTTCTGCCCCCGTCATCTACCTAAATGCCCCTCCGGCAGCCTCTCCCAGGTCACCAGAATCAGCCACTACTGTGCAGGTGCTGGCTACTGGTGTATCCTACTGCGCGCACCCATGGCCGGGAGCACTCTGTGCATGCATATGATGCCATGCGCATGATGAAGTGACGTCAGGAGAACAGGTGGAGTGGTAGGTATTTGGTCAGGTCACAGTATATGCCTACTCCCCCATTTCTCTAGCTTATTTTGGCTTTGGTATCCTTTAAAGGGAACCTTAACTGAGAGGGATATGGATGTTTCCTTTTAACCAATACCAGTTGCTTGGCAGCCCTGCTGATCTCTTTGGCTGCAGTAGTGGCTGAATCACACACCTGGAACAAGCATGTAGCTAATCAAGTCTGACTTCAGTCAGAGCACCTGATCTACATGCTTGTTCAGGGGCTGTGGCTAAAAGTATTAGAGACACAAGATCAGCAGGAGAGTCAGGAAACTGGTATTATTTTAAAAGGAAAAATCCATATCCTTCTCAGTTTAGATTACCTTTAAGGCTTTTAAATAAGCTTTAGGCAAAGAGCTTATAGGGATTTCCTGCATGGAAGGCTGAACACTGACTACACTGACCTCAAGACACTGTTCATTGGCCTAAAGAAGAGGGTTCATACCCGCAAAATGCATTATCTGGTGTGTTTTCAATACAATTACAAAATTTTTATTTCAACTATGCTCATTCTTGAGTTACATTTTTCTTACCTTTTAAATAGTTTTAAGCTATTTTATATTTTTGGGGCACCTCCTTCCCTTCTAATTTATGGTCCACTAGAGCAGCTGACAGGAAGTGAATGCACCACCTGTCAGCTGCCCATCTGAAAGAGGCCTCAGTTACACAACCAATTATTAATAAACTTCTTAACAACTCCCTGTATAATCTAATCTGACCCATGAATGGGGGCAAATTTCATCCACTTAATAACAGAAAGTCGTTTTTTTTTCATTATTCTAACTAACGTAACTACCTTAACTTGTAATTAATCTAGTTCAGAATGATTTGTTGGCCTAAATGATTATTGCTAATGTTTGTGGCTGCCCGTGTGATGTCTGCACAGACAACATCTTCTGAACCTGACTTCCTGTGGGTAATAAGCAACCAGTTGACATATTTTCAGACAATCGTTTTGTCCCCAAGTGCCACCTGATTATCCTCCTCCCTGTCCTCTCTGAAGGACAGTATATGCTACTGAGATGAGCTGAACATGTATAAGATGGCAATGCCATGGAGCTGGGACAAGGTCCTCCAGCACCCAAGGCTGAGACACCAAAGTGCGCCCCTCCATCCTTGCCACCCCAGCCATCACACACTGATTGCTATTAGACTAAGAGGGCCACAGGGCCTCAAACCTCCCCAACACCTTAATATCTAGTTATCTGGCTTGTAGTCACTGCCATGTATCCCCTTTTCTTATTTCTTTCTGCTTCAAACACAATTAGGAATGACAGCTGAATGAATTCGGCGCCCCCTCCTATACTGCGCCCTGAGGCTGGAGCCTCTCCAGCCTATGCCTCGGCCCGGCCCTGGTTCTGACCCAGTTCTGAAACCTGCCTGAAGAAGAAACTTAAAGTTTTGAAAGCTTGCAGAGAAATCTTGTACAATTAGTCATTAAAGGTATCACCTAAACAACTTTTGTTGTTGTGTCTTCGGAGTCTCTCCATGACTAACACCGGACCACACACAACTGGCACTCCATATGAACCCAGGTGATGAATTGGATAGGATGTAGATGATATAAACAAGTGTCAACAGTTCTGACTAGTCACCTGTGTACTTTTTCTCTTTTATGTTGACAGAACACCCAGATAGCTCATGGTGATCCAGAGCCAATAGAACAGTGATCTGCAAACTTGGCTCTCCAACTATTAAGGAACTACAAGTCCCACAATGCTTTGCAGGAGTCTGACAGCCACAGTCATTATTCATAAAGGCAAATGCATTGTGGGACTTGTAGTTCCTTACCAGCTGGAGAGCCAAGTTTGCAGATCACTGCACTAGTAAAATTATAAGGGGGTAAATGAGGCCAAAAAGCCCTCCTACTGAAAAGTAACGCTGAGTGTAATTTGCCTTCTTAAAACAGAAGATAATTCAGCTTTAAAAGACAACTGTAGCAAGAGGGATATGAAGGCTGCCATATTTATTTCCTTTTAAGCAATACCAGTTGCCTGGCTTCCCTGCTGATCCTCTGCTGCTAATACTTTAAGCCTTAGACCCTTAACAAGCATGCAGCAGATCAGGCGTTTCTGATATTATTGTCAGATCTGACAAGATTAGCCTCATGCTTGTTTCTGGTGTTATTCAGACACTACTGCAGCCAAATAGATCAGCAGAATGCCAGGCAACTGCGTATGAGAGGTATCGGCGCAGGAGACTTGGGCGCAGGATACAGCCTGTATGGCTTATCCTGCTCCTGCACAAATTCCCATTGATGTTAAATACTTTTCCCCCTCCAGGCCGCCATGGATGGTGGGGAATGAAATAATTCGGCTTCCAGCAATTTCTGGAGGCCGAATTATAGTGTTTTATAAGTAACTTCAGCTCCGTCTTCTGACGGTGCCGATGTTACTCACTGCTGCGCCCAAGTCTCCTGAGCTGGAGTGGCAGTGTTTGAGTCAACTGGTATTGGTTAAAAGGAAATAAATATGACACCCTCCATATACCTCTCACTTCAGGTGTCCTTTAAGTGAGCAATTATGGTTTCCCATGATGAATTACTCCTAAATATGCAAATTATGTCTTTATGACCCTGAAGTCAGGCTCACATCCAGACCCGCTGGTGTATGGCAAGCTTATAGTTTATACATTTTACAGAGCCACACCACCCAATATATGGGGATTTTAAAATTTATGTAAACCATGAAAAAAAAAAACAATAACAAAATCCCCCAACATTGTACTTCATTAACCTTGCCTACAGCCTCCAAAACGGAATTACAATCTGTGAAGCTGGGACTGAGTGGACCAGGGAATGTGAGAAGTAATAGGGGAGTTGTGTGTATAATCTGACTGCATTCCACTGATATTACACACACTACGCTCCTTTTACATCTCACATTGCTTAGTCCAATTTGTCCCAGCTTTGATTTTTATATAATACAGATAATTCCCCTCCACCCCCAGCAAACATGTGGAAGGCTATCCCAGTCTTGCTCATTCCACAAAGAAGGGACTACAAGTAACTGTATATATGTCCCCCTTGTTAAAGCATTTTGTGTTGTATGTGTTGTGATAATTATTTAACCACTTGCGGACTGTGCTGATTGAAATCTACACCCTGTTTGGCACCTGTTATCTTTGTCAGGGCGTAGATTTCAATCCTCCTTGCCACATGCTCCTGCCGCTCCCGCCGCTCTCTTGCCATTGCAGTCCCCTCACTCTGTTGTCGGTATGACGACTTAGCTCCCTTTATTGGGTCCTTACCCTGTGATCACTGTAAGCCAATCACATTGGCTGACATTGATGACAGGGTCAGGAGCCAATGAAATTGGCTCCTGACCAGCTCAGGGAGCTCTGCCGTCATAGAGATGGCAGAGCGAGGGGGCTACAGTGATGGGAGATTGGCATGAACGATGATAGTGGTGTGTCAGTGTGACGTGACAACGGTAAGTGCCGTTTTTTAGTCCAGTAGTCTCTGGTCCTTAGGGGGCCAGAAACTTCTGGCACGGAAATCCGGGTAATCTGTGAAAAAAGAATCTTGCTGTAATCAGTAATAGGAACAGTAGTAACAATAAGAAATAAAACAATTGATTGAAGCAGAATATTTTTTTTTTATTATTTAGTTTTATGACATATCAAGACAAAAGCAGAACATATATACTTGTTTCCATCAAATAGGTAGAAGTATTAAAATAGATAACAATGTATTTGCCAAAACATACGTCTGAAGGCAAAAATGTATTTGGTAAATGTATATACCGTATTAAATAGGTAAATATAGAGGAAACTCTCCAAAGTTAAATCAGGGTAATTTTAGGATGTTGTTTCTTTTGTTTGTTTTACCCTATAGCGTACATTCAGCCTTTTTGAAAGATTTGCTCAATGTTGATGTCAGAGCTTTATGAGTGATTTCACAAGTGAATGATTCATATCTGTTATAATCACTAACTGGCATAGTAAGTGTACTGCTCATGCTGTAAGTGTTATTTGCTCCCTTTATCTTCTCACTGTTAATAACACCGGAGCTTATGGCGCTGCTGTCTCCTTTCCACGCCACGATGACGTCTGATGGATAGAACTCTTCAATCAGGCATACAATCGTTGCTGTGTTTGTTTGTATCTGTTGCTCTGAAGGACGGAAGATGAATGCGTGAGGAGCGGCATCTACTCTTCCTGGAAACAAAAATGGTGGACACTATTGAGTTATAATATACACAACTTTGTTGACCATTATGTCAAGTTCATATTAGGTAAATTATTAATATGTATGAATTGGTAAATCAGTGCACTTTTGAACTCTATGATTAACCTTAATTAATTGCTGACATGTACCACAGTAACTATTCTCAACTACTTCCCTGTACAAAAACTCAAGTATTCAACATTACAGTATCTTCCTTTTACAATATGCCCATGTACTATATATATATATATATATATATATATATATATATATATATATATATATATATATATATATATATATATATACACACTGTATATTCTCTATTTGCTATTACTTACAGTACTTAGGGTGAATCAGTGTTTCCGTGCCACATCTAGCATAAGTTTTATACCTTGTCTGCTTTCTAGATGAAAATCTTAAAATTTAAAACGCATACAAATAAGAAGTACATTTCTCCCAGAGCAAAATGAGCCATAAATTACTTTTCTCCTATGTTGCTGTCACTTACAGTAGGTAGTAGAAATCAGATTTTGGACTAGCCCATTTTCTCATAGGGGGGTTCTCAGGTTTTTTTTTATTTTGAAAAGCACTTAATGGATGGCAGTTCCTCCGTCCAACTCCCAAAATAGTGTGCAGTGAGCAGGGAGGCTGGCCAGCATCTTTGATTTAAACATTTTCAGAGAATGTCTTTATAAAGAATAAATGCCATGCTGAGAATCCCTCATGAAGAGATGGACTAGCCCAAAGCCTGTCGGTAATGTCAGATTTCTACTGCCTACTGTAAGTGACAACAACATAGGAGAAAAGTAATTTCTGGCTTATTTTACTCTGAAAGAAATGCACTTCTTATTTGTATGGGTTTTATATTTTAAGATTTTCGCGACAGTTCCTCTTTAAAATATAGGTATACTTCTGATTATTGATACTGTATGCATGCCTACCCTGTTCATTCACTTACAGTCCTTTGAGGGTTGATTTTGACTCATAAAGCTGAACATGTGCTAATAGTCTCTGTTTTAGGAAAACAGAATTGTACTCAACATACATAATGTCATTCGTTATTTGTTTACAATAAACAGAATTTGCACATAATTGTGTTTTGTGGTGTTATTTGAAACATAAACATTGATATCTCTAGTGATAGACCATAGTGGGATAAAATAAATAACAAACATAATTATTAATACCTCATAGTTCAAATGTAATTTTGTATTGTGTTTTTTCCCTTTGATTCACGTTCTACACATTATTTTTAGGATAAAAAATATTTTAAGTAGCAATACTGTTGAAATTAAATTTGTATCTACTTTTACCCAGATCACATGTATGGTCATATAGATGTGAGCATATGGGCAGCATGGTGGCATAGTTACATGTTACATTAATTAGGCAATAGCACTGTGGAAGATGTCAGTGCTTTATACATGTGTAATAATACTAGATGTCTACACAGTACTATGGTCTTCAAAGATAGACTGATAGCAGTATGTAAGTAAGAATTATCATACTGCAGAGCAGAGCATTGTAAGAGGATGATATAATATAATTTGTACAGACTATTTATGCATTTCTTTATACTATGTGCATGCTGATAAGATTACTCAAAACTTTTACCATTAGACTTCTACAAGTGTAGGCAGCATTAGTGTATTTTACTATAAATACATACTTTTCAATTATCTCACAAGATTTTACGTATATAATGCTTTAACATTTTAGCCATTTTGTTTAAATTACTTTTAATCATCTAAATTAACTTTTATCTAAATGTATATATATACAATTAGCACAAAAATACTCACTAAATGCATTAATAATAAATAATTAGCCATTATGTACTCTTCCCTACATTTAACCTCTAAGGTTTTTTTTTTGTTTGTTTTTTTACCAAACAAGAGCCAGACTGGTTACTTCCTCTTAATAGGTTTCTTACAATCTAATAGCAATTTCAATATTGTAAACTACTGTATGTTTACAAAAACTTAACCTTCTTCTTCTTTGATCATTACATTTTTACTGCTTTCCAAATATAAAACCAATTTTAGTTACAAGATTATGAGATAAATGTTATAGCTAGTGATTCTGTCACATTTCATAATGTGCACCTTTGGTCCTACAAGGTATAACAAAAAAGTATTGTTCAAAATTATTTTGAGTATTTGTGTGCTTGCTGGTGGTGTAAGAGGCATTTTAATTACAAGTTGTGAAAATATTACCTAGGTGAAAACGCAGGAAAAAAAGTGAATTGCGTAAGAGCCATTGGCCCATATGCAATTCACTTTTTCACCTGAGTTTTCTCCCAGGGGATATTTTTAAAATTGTCGATAAAGTCCATTTTAAGCCACCAGAAAGCAAGAAAATACTCAAAATAATTTTGATAGTACTTTTTCATTTACGTTTTTGGTACTTTTTTAGTTGAAAAGTAAAGAAAAGTTATTTTAAATAGAAGATAAAAAATTATCTCCTAGGTGAAAACTCGTGTGAAAAAGTGAATTACATATGGGCCATTGAGTTTTACCCAAGTCACTTTTTCTCGTAGGTGATATTTCAACATCTTATCAATAAAATTCATTTAAAGCCACCAGCAAGCAAGACAATAGTCAGAATAAGTTTGACAGTTCTTTTTCATCTACTTTTTGGTATTTTTTTTAATTGCAGAGTGCTAAAAAGTTATTTTAAACAGAAGATGAAAAATTATCTCCTAGGAGAAAACTTAGGAGAAAAAAATGAATTGGATCTGGCCCATTGCCTCAAAGTCAAAGTTTTCTAGACAAAAGTGTACTAAAAAAGATACGTGCCCCATGCACCCTGTATGAACAATTTCACTTTATGGAAATTAGAGCATATATTTTACTCTTCATCAGAGATACGCTAAAAACCTTAACTTGTCTGTGTGAATATTTTCATACAGTTTAGAACATATTTTCAGCTAAAAGTCTTAAGATTTCTGTAGTTAATAAAAAACAATAACATTTGAACTCAGACATACATGTTGTTTTTCTAAATAAACACCTTAGAAATATGTGAAACTTTAAAACAGTACATGCTGAGGGGAAAAAATAAAATTAATCTGCAGAAATGGTCAAAAGCATACAAAGTAAAGGTAATATTTAAAATGTACTTACTTTTGATTTCAACTTTGGTCCCCTTACCAAAAGTGAACCACAGTGACTAATTTTTACTAAGAAGCGGAACAAAAAACATTTCTAACTAGTGAAACCTAAAGTACATGCTGCATAACATTTTACTTCCATCTTTGTATGAAAGAAACTACAGTACTTCAAAATAAGTTATGAAGTGAATGCAAGGTAATTACTCTTCATGTCAAAGTAACAGGTTTGAATTTTTATGGCCCCTATTCAATTACCTTTTCTCACGAGTTTTTTTTACAGTAGATCATTTACCGTGTATCAATAAAATGTTTTTAAAGACACCAGCCAGCAAAAAAATACTCAAAATAATTTTGATATCACTTTTGTGATCACATTTTAGTACTTTTTCTCACAGGATATGAAAAATGATCTCCTGGGTGAAAACTCAGGATAAAAGTGAATTGCATAAGGACCATTGCTTCCAAGTAGTTTAATGGCCAACAGTATCTCACAATAGATACCTACCCCATGCACCCTGTTTGAAATATTTAGCTGCAAATAACTGAGACTGAGAACATCCTTTTTACTTTTCAACAGTCATGAACTAAAAACATAACTTGTCTGTTTATGTGATTTTTTTTTCATAAGGTTAAACTTTTTTTTTTTTTTATCCTAGTAGTTGGTTGCAAAGTTGTAAGAAAAAAAAAAAAAACAATAACACTACATACAGACATACATGTTATTTTTTCAAATAAGCAATTCAGAAATATCTGGAGTTTTCAATGATGCATACCAAGAGAGAAAAAAACAGTTTGTAAAAATGTTCCAACAGAATAAAAAGCAAAAGTAATATATAAATATGTACCGTACTTACTTTTTATTTCAACTTTGGTACCCTTACCAAAAGTGAGCCACAGTGAGCAACCATTACTCAGAAGCTGTACAAAAACATTTCTAACTAGTGAAACCTCAAGTACACGTTGCATAACGTTTTACTTCCATCTTTAGATGAAAGAAACTACTTCAAAATAAGTTATGCAGTGAATGCAAAGTAATTACACTTCATGTCAAATTAACACGTTTGATTTTTTTTTTAAGACAAATTGGGCCTGATCCAGTTCACTTTTTTTCGCTCCTAAGTTTTCTTCTAGGTGATATTTTCACATCTTATCAATAAAATGCCTTTTACGCCATCAGCAAGCAAGAAAACACTCAGAATAATTTTGACAGTACCTTTTCACACAAATGTTGGTACTTTTTCAATTGCAGAGTTCTTAAAATATATTTAAAACAGAAGACAAAAATTATCTCCTGGGAAAAAACTTAGGGGAAAATGTGAATTGGGTTGGGCCAAATGCTTCCAAGTAGTTTTCTGGCCAACAGTATTCTACAATAGATACTTGCCTCATCCACCCTGTATGAAAACAAATCACTGCAAGGAAATGAGACTAAGAGCATATGTTTTACTTTTCAACAGTCATGAACTAAAAAGCTTAACTTGTTTGTTTGTGTGATTTTTTTTCCCATACTGCTAAAAAAAACCTTCTAGTTGCATTTTTTTTAATTTTAGTAGTTAGTGGCAAAGTTATATGAAAAAAGAAATGACAATTGAATCCAGACATATGTTATTTTTCCAAATAAATAATTCAGAAATATCTGGAATTTTCAACAATGCACACTAAGAGGAAAAAAAAAAACAGTTTGCAAAAATGTTCCAGCAGAGTGCAAAACAAAAGTAATATATAAATATGTACTTACTTTTTATTTCAACTTTGGTACCTTTACCAAAAGTGAGCCACAGTGAGTAACTATTACTCAGAAGCTGTACAAAAACATTTCTAACTAGGGAAACCTAAAGTTTGTGTTGCATAACATTGTTACTTCCATCTTTGGATGAAAGAAACTACAGTACTTCAAAATAAGTTATGAAGTGACTGCAAAGTAATTACACTTCGGCCCATATGCAATTAACTTTTTCCCCTAAGTTTTCTCCAAGGTGATATTTTCATACCGTGCCATAAAATGCTTTTTAAACAACCAGCAAGCAAGAAAACACTTAACATAAATTTGATAGCACTTTTTTACTAACATTTGGGTACTTTTTTTAATTGTAAGATGCTGAAAAGTTGTTTTTTAGAGAAGATGAAAATTATCTCCTAGGAGAAAACTCAGGTGAAAAAGTTAATTGCATATAGGCCTTCATATCAAACTAACAGGTTTGATTTTTTTAAAGACATATTGGGCCATATGCAATTCACTTTTTCACCTGAGTTTTCTCCAAGGTGATATTTTCACAATTTGTAAATAAAATGCATTTTAAACTGCCAGCAAGCAAACAACTACTCAAAATAATTTTTACAGTATTTTTTTCACCTATTTTTTGGTATTTTTTTGAATTGCACAGTGCTAAAAAGTTATTTTAAATCGAAGATGAAAAATTATCTCCTAGGAGAAAACTCAGGAGAAAAAGTGAGTTGCATATGGGCCAATTGGGCCCAATTCAATTCACATTCTCTTCTATGTTATCTCCTGGATGATATTTTCCCATCTTATCAATAAAATACCTTTTAAGCCACCAGCAAGCAAGAAAATACTCTGAATAATTTTGACAGCACTTTTTCACCTACTTTTTGGTACTTTTTCAATTGCAGAGTGTTGAAAAGTTATTTTAAACAGAAGACAAAAAATGATCTCCTAGGAGAAAACCTAGGAGAAAATGTGAATTGGATTGGGCCAATTGCCTCCAAGTAGTTTTCTGGCCAAAAGTCTTTCTCAATAGATACTTGCCCCATCCACCCTGTATGAAAAAAAAATACTGCAAGGAACTGAGCCTAAGAGCACATGTTTTACTTTTAAACAGTCATGAACTAAAAAGCTTAACTTGTTTGCTTATGTGATTTTTTCCATAATGTTAAAATTAAATTTCCAGTTAAACTTTTTTATTTTATTTTAGTAGTTAGCAGCAAAGTTATATGAAAAAAACAATGGCAATGAAAAAAAGACATATGTTATTTTTTCCAAGTAAACAACTCAGAAATATCTTTAGTTTTCAACAATGCACACTAAGAGGAAAAAATAAAAACAGTTTGCAAAAATGTTCCAGCAGAGTGCAAAACAAAAGTAATATTTAAATATGTACTTACTTTTTATTTCAACTTTGGTACCCTTACCAAAAGTGAGCCACAGTGAGTAACTATTACTCAGAAGCTGTACAAAAACATTTCTAACTAGTGAAACCTAAAGTGCATGTTGCATAACATTGTTACTTCCATCTTTGGATGAAAGAAACTACTTCAAAATAAGCTATGGAGTGACTGCAAAGTAATTACACTTCATATCCAAGTTACAGGTTTGATTTTTAATCCAATCCACATTTTGTCCTACGTTTTCTTGAAGGTGATATTTTCACATCTTATCAATAAAATGCCTTTTCAGTCATCAACATGCATTTGACAGCACTTTTTCACTTACTTTTTGGTACTTTTGTCCATTGCAGAGTGCTGAAAAGTTATTTTAAACAGAAGATGAAAAATTATCTCCTGGGAGGAAACTTAGGAAAAATGTGAATTAGATTAGGCCCATCACCTCCAAATAGTTTTTTTGCCCAAAGCTTTTCACAATAGATACTTGCCCCATTTACCTTGTATAGAAAATTTCACATCAATGAACTGAGACTAAGAACATCTGTTTAACTTTTCAACAGTCATAAACTAAAAAACTTAACCTTTCTATTTGTGTAATTTTTTCCAACCATTAAAAAAAATCCAATTACACTTCTTATGTTATCTTAGTAGTTAGTTGCAACATTATATTAAAAAAAAAACATAATGACAATTTAATTAAGACATATATATTACTTTTTACAAATAAACAATTCAGACATATGTGGAATTTTCAACAATGCATACTAAGGGGAAAAACATAAAAACAGTTTGTAAAAATGTTCCAGCAGGGTGCAAAGCAAAAGTAATATTTAAGTATGTACTTACTTTTTATTTCCACTTTGGTACCTTTACCAAAAGTGCGCCACAGTGATTGATCCTTACTCAGAAGCTGTACAAAAACCTTTCTAACTAGTGAAACCTAAAGTACATGTTGCATAACATTATTACTTCCATCTTTGGATGAAAAAAACTACTTCAAAGTCAATCAGTTATGAAGTACATGCAAAGTAATTACTCTTTACGTCCGAGTAACAGGTGTTTTTTTTTGTGTTCTACATGTATCTCCCCCAATCTGCTTTAAAGTCAGAATACTGTGAGAAAGTGTGTTCAGTCTTGTAGTCTTTGTTGTTACAGTTCTTCATTTAAAATGTAAATAGATCTTTTTGTGAGGTCTATATATTTAGGCTGATTTTATTGTTCTGATTAGGCAAAATAAGCCCCATTATTTATCAAAAAAATTTAAAAAAGGTTTGCAGTAAACAGTTAGGTTTACATTGTTTTAACAATGTGCTATTAAAGTAATCTCTCTGAATTATTTAGCTATTTCTATGACTTGTTAAGTTTCTCTAAAGATAATTTTACAATTTAGAGCAGTAATTTAATATGCCAGATTTTGGCACTACAACGTGATTTATTGTTTACTGTATGTTTCTTGCTATTGCGAGTGGAAATGTTATACAATATAGCAAGTGTTTTGCCATTTGAATTTTTTTATATACATTTTATAACATGCATTTCTTCATATGATAAACTTTTTCTAAAGAGACTATTGCTCATGAGCACAGTTTAAAAATAAGATCATTTAAAAGGTATAATGTTTTCTGTATCAGTACATATGCCTGAGTGTTTTTTATCCCTAAAAGTGATCCCATTCATTTTCAATGTAGGGAGTTCAAGCCCAGTCTATTCCAACTCAAAATATGATCATGCCAGGAAATACTAAATTATGATTTAGGTACAGTGTATGTGTCTTTTAAAACTGGTTCTCTACCATACAGTTCACAAAGGCAGATTCCCTACCCTACAGTTTACAAAGGCATTCACATCACTAAGTTAAAATCATACCTATTCATTTTTAACAGATTGAATTTTTAAAAATGTCTAGATAAATACAAAAGCTGCACATTAAAATAATACTTACAAGGAGTCTGATAGAAAAAAAGATTGATGTTATGCAGAGCAAAGCAGCATATAAAGATTATAATTTAGGGCACACTTACGTTTAATTTCTACTTTGGTCCCACGACCAAAAGTCCACCACAGTGATAAATCTTTATTACCAATCTGTACAAAAACTTACCTAACTTGTGAAACTGAATATAGGCGTTGCATGACTTGTTTTCCTTCCGTTCTTTAATGAAAGTGTATGCTTCAAAACCAGTCAGCTATGAAGGAAATTAAATCAGCTACTAAACAAATGTTAGAGACATTGATGTGATCTTATTTATCTGTATTATCTGCAAGGGGGGTGTGAAGTCTGTGTGTCTGTGTGTGTTTGGGCACTAGACTATCATGGAAAGCTATAAGGGGGGAGGGTTCACTAGACTACCAGGAAAAGCTATGAGGTGGAGAAGGGGTCAATACACCAGGGAAACAGGGAAAGCTACAAGGGGTAGGAGAAACCACTAGACTATAAGAAAATAAGGGAGGGTGGACAATTCGGCTACCAGGGAAGGATATATTGGGAGGGATAGACCATTAGACTACCAGGGAAAACTATATGAAAGGGAGGGGGACCCCTAGACCCCAAGGAAAGCTATAAAATGAGGGGGGGGCACACAACCACCATGGCAATCTATAAGGGGCAGTAGATCACCAGGGAAAGCTAAAAGGAGGAGGGGATGGAAACTAGGGAAAACTATAGGTGCGAAAAGGGAGCTACTAGATCACCATGGAAAATAATAGGGCACAGAGCAGAGCTACTATAAGGAATGCATAGCACAGGAGCCACTATAAGTGAGCACACAATAGAGGACACTAAATGGGGATGCTATAAATAGGTGGAGACTTTAATATGGGCACTAAAAAGATACCCATGTAATGGGGACATATAATAGCACTTAGATACAACATGAAGCTGAGGCTTCCTTCAGCCCCCTGTAATTTGTCTGTTTGATTGACATTCTCCCAATTCCCTCAGTTGTTCTGCTGTGTGGCCCGGTAAATTCCCTGACTGGCCCAGTCACGCTCCACTGCGCATGCGCTGTCCTGGCCGAGCACTCCCCCAAACCTGCTCACATGGCCTCCCACACGCATGGCCTCGTCCGTGTCTCCACACATGCGTGCATGCCCACCCACACAAGTGGCCACACCCAAGACTCTGCACCTGCACACTCGGCGATTGACACAGATGCAGACCACGGATGCAGGTACTTCAGGCTTTTATTATTAAGGATTGTTTTCATTATATTCTGTTTGTATTAATTACAAAACATCTTGAGTTCAGATTTAAGCATGAGTACCCTCTTCCCTCCAGCCAAACACCAGATGCCATATTTGCTCCTTCAGAAATATCATGTCAGAGGTTTGCATTGCTAGTTTCAAGTCTGAGCTTACTGGCAGCAGCTGCGACGCCTTCTCGATTCCTCTCCAACCTGAAACTGAACTGAATTATAAATATGTATTCTGCTCCATTAGATCCATTACTCCATTAGTTGCCTACGGTTCCTGTACTCTAAGATTGTGATACGCAAGACATAGCTTGTAGCCTAGAAAACACTTCCTCTAGATAGGTATTTGTTGCACACACCTCACATTCTTTTTCTTCACAGAGACGTCAAGCCAGGCAACTTCCTCCTGGACAGTACAGGCCTTGTGAAGGTCATTGATTTTGGTCTAGAACGCATAGACATGTTTGTATCCAGGATGGTCAGGAATCAGGACATATGTTGGCATGGCACCTTCCCATCTGCCATGACTTCCCATCTGCTAATGTTGTGAAGGGTATTTCTATCCACAGCTTGTAGAATGCACAATATCTTCTGGTGGAAAAGGTGTGGAAAAGGTCAGTAGACCTATAAGAAGCCTTATACCTGGGCAAGGTTTCCTATTGGGCTAGTTAGTTAGTAAACTTTTTCCACCAGAAGAGATTATGGCGCATTCTAAATGAAGTACGTCACCATCCTGGGCCACTATTTGCCAAGGTCTCTTTGGATAAAATCTTGCCAAGCAGCTAATTGATCCTCTATACATACTTTATAGTCCTACTATAAACGAGATCCAGTGCCCTTTTCACCAGTTGAATTCAGGTTATTTCCAAATCTTTTGTTAAACTGTAAAGTAAAACTTTTTTTTTCTGTTCAACATATTTTTATATCCCTCTCCCCCCCCCCCCCCTTATGCTAGTTAGAAGCGCTTTCGTTCAGGGGCGTTGCTAGCCCCAAAGTTAGTGGCACGTGCCCCAAATCTATTCTGGGGTGCCCCGGATGTCCCCCAGGCAGTGTCAGCTGTGGTGCCTCAGTGGTGGGCATGCTGAGAGCTGTGGTGCCTCTATGTGGGCATACTGGGTGCTGTGATGCCATGCTGGGTACTGTGATGCCTTAATGGGAGCATGCAGGGCGCTGTGGTTCTTCTATGGGGGAATGCTGTGAGGGGTGGTGCCTCAGTGGGAGCCCTGTGGGAGCATGGGAGGGGTCCACGAGACGGTCAGGGAATGCTATGGGGGAACTGCCAGATTACCTGGATAACTAGGCCAGCCCACCCAGCATAAATGCAGACCAGCCAGCACAGAAGCCAGGTAACTCTGCCTAGTTATGTTTAAATGACACTGCCTATGTATGTGATATGCTGCATTTTGGAGGTTTGTTTTTGTATTATTGGGGAGGGGGCTTCATCCAATATTTCCAACATGCCTACTTAGACCGCTATTAAGTCATGTAAATTTGGCTTCACCCATGATCACACATTATGGTGCGTGGCCACACCCATTTTCCGGCTGGCGTTCCCAAAAGTGCCCGGATCTCTTAGGGTCCAAGAAACGCTCCTGCTTTCGTTGTTGATGCCTGTTAGCGGTGTTCTTTTGTCTGGTGAGTCTTTGGAAGATTGCATAAAAACTTTTCCAGCTTTTTTTTCCGGATTTGTATGATTTTGCCTCCTCTTGTATTTTTTAGACAATATGTTGGGCTTCAAATGCTCTCCTCTTTCTTGCAGTACTAGACTTTGAAAAGGAAATAGCAAAAAAGTGCACCGCAATAATAAATATCTACTAATTGACTAAGTGCTTCTTTTCAACTGAAGGAGCAGTAGCAGGTTCTTCCCACTCAATGGCCTCACAAATCAATGTAATAAATGGTTGTACAAGTGAAAAAAAAAAAAAAACACAAACTTCTAACTCTCCACTGTCATTTTAAATTGATGGAACAATATTATTGGAATTAAGTAGTAGAATATCTGTAATTTTACAGATTGAAAATTTGTAATAACAGAGGCGCCAAATTAGAGTAAAACCATCTAAGATCAGTTTAAAAGGAGGGGGGTTGGTGGATACCGCCCTCAGGTATACAAAGACCAGCCAATGAGTCGTTATATATAAATAATATAATTTATTATAGACTCTCCAGTTATGCAACGCGTTTCACGGGTCAAGTGCCCGCTTCATCAGGCAATCAGTGTCGGAGATACACGAGGCTGTATCAATTTTCAGGCCCAGCGCCACAGTATATATATTATTTATATATAACGACTCATTGGCTGGTCTTTGTATACCTGAGGGCGGTATCCACCAACCCCCCTCCTTTTAAACTGATCTTAGATGGTTTTACTCTAATTTGGCGCCTCTGTTATCACAAATTTTCAATCTGATCTAGTCCACCCTCGGTGGAGGGGTATATCCCCATTTTTCCTGTCTACAGAGAGCGACTTCTTAACACCTGAGTGTGGTCAGGTCATAATTCTCCCCACCTGTGCATCCAGTGGTTGCCTTTGTGGTAACCCAGACTTGTGAGTATATTACTTGTCATTATAACACTGTAATTCAATTTTTGTGACATACTACACCATATTGGGCTCTCGGTCTCAATTTTTGTATTTCTCCAAGTGTAATTTTACAGATATTCTAGTAGCAGCAATCCCCCTTGCCCTTTTTTCCCGGTGCATTTTTTACATGAATGTCCCAAAATAAGTGAATTTGGGCAGTACAGCAAGCCCTGCCCGCCAGGCACTCTTTACCGATATTGTAAAATAGTGCAGTAGAGTAGCATAATATTTATCTGCCTCAGCACCAAGTTCGGTTACCTCCTTTCTCTGTTCCCTGCAGCCAATCGCTGTGCTGCCTACTTGAACATGCAGGACGACTTCAGGAGCTGAAGGCAGTTATGCAGCACAGAGTGCGGCTGCAGAGAACAGAATACATGAAACCTAGTGCTGGAGCAGATAAAATTTATGAGAAAACAATAACAAATCTGGCCACGTATGGCCACACTGATAGATACAATGTAATGTAATGTAAATCTTCACAGGCTCAATACGGGAAATCAATTTAGAAAACAGAAACCACTAGCTGTTGGTTATCCAACAAGCTGACAATGGACAGCTGATTGACAGTAAGGTGATGGGTTTCAGTTGCTGGATGTACGTTGTTAAAGTGAACCACCGGACTAAAAATCTACTTAGCAGCACTGAAAAGGCTTGGTGTTTCTTTAACAGTTTCACAGCATCAGAACTTTGTTTTCCTAACCAAAGCATCATTTATAGCTGCATTTTTAGCTAAGCTCCACCCATCAAAGAAAAAAAGCCCAGGCTTTTTTTCCCCCTGATGCTGTGCAGAGCATGATGGGATTTCCTATGTTGTTATTCATGTTGCCAAGCAACTGTGAGAGGTGCTCAGGACACAGGACAGTTGGAACTGTGTCTTATACTCCCTGTCACCTCCTTTCAACCAAAAAGATGGCTGCCATCATGAAATCAAACATTTGCCTGTTCTTTTAAAACAGTGTGGGTAAGAGATTATATTACCTATCTATTTTAATTAACATAACTAATGTAACTTAATGACAGTATGTTTGTTTAGGCTGAAGTTCCTCTTTAATAAATGGTACCATCCTGATATAAAACTTCTTGCTTTTTTTTCCCCGCATGTACTACAGCATTGCACATACTGTACTTTCTGCTACAGTGGATAATCTAACATCCAGCCATTGCATTTGCAATACTGCCATCTTGTGGCTAAAATTGAGAATGCATTTCAACTTATTCTCAAGATTATTAGATGTGTTTCGGTATTAGCAACGGTGGCTATTTCAGTTATCTGTAATTAAAATAAGACAACACAGAATTGATCACTGTCCTTTTACTTTCACAGCTTGTTTCATACCTTCCAAAAAGTTGGGAGGTATGCAAGAAGTCTGTGATCAGTTCGGATCTTACACTTCACAGAGAGCCTGAGGTGGGCTCATAAAATAAAAAAGGTAGGCTACCCGATCCGGGGGGCTGAGCGGATCAGGTAGCCACAAAAACCTGCCGCTCCTGTGGGCAGCACTGGGCCACTTTCACTTTCACGACCTCTGGGTCATGATGCTGGAAAGAGAGTTTGATTCTCTAATACAGCGTGCAGGGAGGCGGGGGAGTTGCAGGGGGCGCGGCTAGGGAGAGAGAGCTGCTTATTGTTAGCTCTGGAAACCCTGCAGGAATGCCCCTGGAGGCCGTTTTAAACAAGAAATCTCTCTCCCCTATGTTTACCTCCAAGGTAGCGACAATTATTGTCGCTAGTCTCAGGGGGCCATAGCGCAGCGGTGGGGGCAGAGAGCGATGGTGTGGGGACACAGAGGCATGTCATGAGGCAGAGAACAGCCTCTGTGTCCCATATGCCCCCCACAAACCACCTCAGGTTCTCTTTAAGAAACAAACATAACATGCAGTGGCGTAACTAAGGAGCTATGGGCCCCGGTGCAAGTTTTACATGCCCCCCCCGCCAAGCACTATATACACAACAATTGACACGGCACACCAAAACCTACCAAGGATTTCCACAATTTCAGAGGTGCACGTAGGGGATGGGAAACAGTTTGTTAATGATTACTACTATTTAAAACATCTATAGAAGTGATTATTACCAGCCCAGGGCCAATAGAGACCTAATATTGTGCTTAAAGAAGGGCCCCTCTGACACAAGGGCCTTGATGCGGTCGCTACCTCTGCAATCCCTATTGTTACATATATAACATGATAGGGTTGTTATTGTAGCTATGTAGGATCAGAAAAATCACCACTGCTGTTCCAGAGAAGATAAGAGGTTGTTACAGCTGTACACCATCCTTATGCAGAGAAAAACTGTGAAACAGAGACATCTTGTGGAGGAAAGAGTGAATAGCATCTAATACATAATTTTCATTTCTTGAAGGTAAAGAAAATCAGGTAATGGGGATCATGTCAATATTGTCCTATTTTGAAAAAAGAGGAGGACATTACAAGATGTATGTAACTGTAGGATGAATAAGCCTCATATAAGAAAACCAGAGAAGTTGAATTCCTAATTACTGGTAGTACTTCAGGTTTGCTATCTATACTAAGGAAGAAGCCTACTTATACTGGGGGCACACCCTGCTATTTCTAATGGGGATGGGGAGGTTACCTAATACTGGGGCAAATCTGACTACCTATACTGGGTAGGGGGGACTACCTGATAATGGGGGTACATCTAACTATCAAACCTGGGAAGCGAGCTGCCTAACATTGGAGTCTCATATGCCTTTCTATAGTGAGAAAAGGGCTACCTAATACGGGGGCTCATCTGGCTATCCAAGCCGGGGAGGGGGGCTACTCAGCGCACATCTGGCTACCTAGACTAGGGAGGAAAATCTACCTAATTCTGGGGGCTGATCTTGGCTACCAATAGTGTGTGTGTGTATGTGAAGGGGGGGGGGGGGGGAGTAATCTACTTAATACTGGCTGCACATTTGCTACCTATACTTGGGACGGGCACAATTTAAAGGAGGGAGGAGGATGGAGCGTACTTAGGAATCTCTGCCTCTGGTGCTAGAGAATCATGTCCTGATGTTACTTATATATGTTAAGAAAATAAAGGGTAAGTTGAAACAGAACCTGCCAAGGGGTGACAGGAAATTTGGGCGTGAGGCAAGTGGACAAAAAAGGGCGCTGCCATTCACTCCCATAATAAATATCATTTAATGGGCGCTGAACAGGAAAAAAAAGCGCCCAGAGATTATTAATGTTTTAAAACGGCGCCCGTAGATTATTAACGTTTTCAAACTGCGCTCGTGATGATTTAAGTTTACAAAATGCGCTTGTGACGAATAACGTTTACAAAAATACTAAACATATCTATTGTATTTAACTAAAATGTTATTTAACATTTTATCCCTTACTGTTTGTAAAATATTATTCACACAATAAAGCGATCAGTAAGTACATTGAAATATATTTTTTACAGTCACTATTTCTAAAACATTATTATCCACACAATAAAACGATCACTAAGGGTTTTAGGGTAAGGGCTGGTTCAGACGGACGCTTGCGGAGCGTTTACCGCCAGCGTTCGGGGCTTGGCGTTAAATGCTCCCATCGTTTGTACCAAGCTTTCACGCGCGTTTACACGAATGCGGCGTTCGGGTCCCGATTTTCCCTGGTGTTCAAGGAGCCCCTGGAAGCTACATGTAGCTTCCAGGGGCGGTTAACCACGACGGGTAATGTCCCCCTAGGGGAAGAAAAAAACGCGACCGCATCATCAGGGGAGATTTAGGGTTAGGCACCACCAGGGGGGTCTTAGGGTTAGGCACCACCAGGGGGGTCTTAGTGTTAGGCACCACCAGGGGGGTCTTAGGGTTAGGCACCACCAGGGGGGTCTTAGAGTTAGGCACCACCAGGGGATTTTAGGGTTAGGCACCACCAGGGAGGTCATAGGGTTAGGCACCAACAGAGGGGTCTAAAGGTCTTAGGGTTAGGCACCACCAGGGGGGATTTAGGGTTAGGCACCACCAGGAGGTCTTAGGGTTAGGCACCACCAGGGGGGGTCTAAGGGTTAGGGATAGGTAGAGGGAGTGTTCTGTGTGAGAGTAGGGTTAGGTTTAGTTGTAGTACTATGTTAGTAATATTTACTAATGTTTTACTACAGTTATTACGAAAGTACTTATGTTTTTTTTCATCGTTATAAACAATATTTTCATATTTTATTACATGAAAAAACGATAAACGAAGGTTATACACAATATTATACAATTATAATGTTTATACATATATTATCTTTTTTTAACAAATGTAATTATAAGTTTTAGTTTTAAAACAGGAAATATTATCTTTTTCACAATTTGCGATTTCATACACATTATTTAATGTTTTTTAATTTGTAAAACATTATTGTAAATGAAATACAACACAATATTTTTATAAACGCTATTATCGATTATCGTTTACACCACGCGCCCTTTTATAAACGCTATTACTGCTTATCGTTTACACCACGCGCCCTTTTTCCCGACGCCCTTTTTGCATGTACGCCTGCCAAGGATCTGCCACAATCTCTTCATCAGTTGTTTTCTTAACCACTTGAGGACCGCCCCCAGCCGATGGGCGGCGGCAAAGTCCGGGCCCAAACGACCGCAATACGCCCATCGGCGGGGGCGGCTGCGTGGGTGGCTATGCGGCGATCGCGTCATTCGTGACGCGATCAGCCGCCGGGGACTGGCTCCGCCCACCGCTCGTAGTAACCCGCCGGCCGTTCGGAAGCGCCGGCGGGTTACTAGCACCCGGATCGCCACATGAAAATAGTATAATAGGCTTTGTAATGTATACAAAGCCTATTATACTGGCTGCCTCCTGCCCTGGTGGTCCCAGTGTTCGAGGGACCACCAGGGCAGGCTGCAGCCACCCTAGTCTGCACCCAAGCACACTGATTTCCCCCCCCCTGCCCCCTGATCGCCCACAGCACCCCTCAGACCCCCCCCTGCCCACCCCCCAGACCACTGTTTGCACCCAGTCACCCCCCTAATCACCCATCAATCACTCCCTGTCACTATCTGTCAACGCTATTTTTTTTTTATCCCCCCCCCTGCCCACTGCCCCCTCCTGATCACCCCCCACCCCTCAGATTCTCCCCAGACCCCCCCCCAGACCCCTCCCCCCGTGTACTGTATGCATCTATCCCCCCTGATCACCTGTCAATCACCTGTCAATCACCCGTCAATCACCCGTCAATCACCCGTCAATCACCCCCTGTCTCTGCTACCCATCAATCAGCCCCTAACCTGCCCCTTGCGGGCAATCTGATCACCCACCCACACCAATAGATCGCCCGCAGATCCGACATCAGCTCACCTCCCAAATCCATTGTTTACATCTATTCTCTCCTCTAAACACCCACTAATTACCCATCAATCACCTATCAATCACCCCCTATCACCACCTGTCACTGTTACCCATCAGATTAGACCCTAATCTACCCCTTGCGGGCACCCAATCACCCGCCCACACGCTCAGATTGCCCTCAGACCCCCCTTTATCAATTCGCCAGTGCAATATTTACATCTGTTATTCCCTGTAATAACCCACTGATCACCTGTCAATCACCTATCAATCACCCCCTGTCACTGCCACCCATCAATCACCCCCTGTCACTGCCACCCATCAATCAGCCCCTAACCTGCCCCTTGCGGGCAATCTGATCACCCACCCACACCAATAGATCGCCCGCAGATCCGACATCAGATCACCTCCCAAATCCATTGTTTACATCTATTCTCTCCTCTAAACACCCACTAATTACCCATCAATCACCTATCAATCACCACCTGTCACTGTTACCCATCAGATTAGACCCTAATCTACCCCTTGCGGGCACCCAATCACCCGCCCACACGCTCAGATTGCCCTCAGACCCCCCTTTATCAATTCGCCAGTGCAATATTTACATCTGTTATTCCCTGTAATAACCCACTGATCTCCTGTCAATCACCTATCAATCACCCCCTGTCACTGCCACCCATCAATCACCCCCTGTCACTGCCACCCATCAATCAGCCCCTAACACCAATAGATCGCCCGCAGATCCGACATCAGATCACCTCCCAAATCCATTGTTTACATCTATTCTCTCCTCTAAACACCCACTAATTACCCATCAATCACCCATCAATCACCCCCTATCACCACCTGTCACGGTTACCCATCAGATTAGACCCTAATCTGCCCCTTGCGGGCACCCAATCACCCGCCCACACCTCAGAACGTCCTCAGACCCCAGCCCTGATCACCTCGCTAGTGCATTGCTTGCATCTATTTCCCCCCTCTAATCACACCTTGAGACACCCATCAATCACCTCCTGTCACCCCCTAGCACACCTACCCATCAGATCAGGCCCTAATTTGCCCCGTGTGGGCTCCTGATCACTCGGCCAAACCCTCAGGTCCCCCTCAGACCCCCTTCCGATCACCTCCCCAGTGCATTGATTGCATCTATTTTCCCCTCTAACCGCCCCCTGAGACACCCATCAATCACCTCCTGTCACCCCCTAGCACTCCTATCCATCAGATCAGGCCCAAAACATCCTGTCATCTAAGAGGCCACCCTGCTTATGACCGGTTCCACAAAATTTGCCCCCTCATAGACCACCTGTCATCAAAATTTGCAGATGCTTATACCCCTGATCAGTCATTTTGAGAAATTTGGTTTCCAGACTACTCACA
Organism: Hyperolius riggenbachi; assembly: GCF_040937935.1. Taxonomy (NCBI): domain Eukaryota; kingdom Metazoa; phylum Chordata; class Amphibia; order Anura; family Hyperoliidae; genus Hyperolius; species Hyperolius riggenbachi. The sequence continues at coordinate 73,804,598 of NC_090646.1, read as the reverse complement.
GTTTTGGGCCCGTAAAATGCCAGGGCAGTATAGGAACCCCACAAGTGACCCCATTTTAGAAAGAAGACACCCCAAGGTATTCTGTTAGGTGTATGATGAGTTCATAGAAGATTTTATTTTTTGTCACAAGTTAGCGGAAATTGATATGTATTGTTTTTTTTTTCACAAAGTGTCATTTTCCGCTAACTTGTGACAAAAAAAAAATCTTCTATGAACTCACCATACTCCTAACAGAATACCTTGGGGTGTCTTCTTTCTAAAATGGGGTCACTTGTGGGGTTCCTATACTGCCCTGGCATTTAAGGGGCCCTAAACCGTGAGCAGTAGTCTAGAATCCAAAGGCCTCAAAATGACCTGTGAATAGGACGTTAGGCCCCTTAGCGCACCTAGGTTGCAAAAAAGTGTCACACATGTGGTATCGCCGTACTCAGAAGAAGTAGTATATTGTGTTTTGGGGTGTATTTTTACACATACCCATGCTGGGTGGGAGAAATCTCTCTGTAAAAGGACCATTGTGTGTAAAAAAAAATCAAACAATTGTCATTTACAGAGATATTTCTCCCACCCAGCATGGGTATGTGTAAAAATACACCCCAAAACACATTATACTACTTCTCCTGAGTACGGCGGTACCACATGTGTGGCACTTTTTTGCACCCTAAGTGCGCTAAGAGGCCCAAAGTCCAATGAGTACCTTTAGGATTTCACAGGTCATTTTGCGACATTTGGTTTCAAGACTACTCCTCACGGTTTAGGGCCCCTAAAATGCCAGGGCAGTATAGGAACCCCACAAATGACCCCATTTTAGAAAGAAGACACCCCAAGGTATTCCGTTAGGAGTATGGTGAGTTCATAGAAGATTTTATTTTTTGTCATAAGTTAGCGGAAAATGACACTTTGTGAAAAAAAACAATTAAAATCAATTTCCGCTAACTTGTGACAAAAAAAAAAAATCTTCTATGAACTCACCATCCTCCTAACGGAATACCTTGGGGTGTCTTCTTTCTAAAATGGGGTAATTTGTGGGGTTCCTATACTGTCCTGGCATTTTAGGGGCCCTAAACCGCGAGGAGTAGTCTTGAAACGAAATTTCTCAAAATGACCTGTGAAATCCTAAAGGTACTCATTGAACTTTGGGCCCCTTAGCGCAGTTAGGGTGCAAAAAAGTGCCACACATGTGGTATCGCCGTACTCAGGAGAAGTAGTATAATGTGTTTTGGGGTGTATTTTTCCACATACCCATGCTGAGTGGCAGAAATATCTCTATAAATAGACAATTGTGTGTAAAAAAAATAAAACAATTGTCATTTATGGAGATATTTCTCCCACCCAGCATGGGTATGTGTAAAAATACACCCCAAAACACATTATACTACTTCTCCTGAGTACGGCAATACCACATGTGTGGCACTTTTTTGCAGCCTAACTGCGCTAAGGGGCCAAAAGTCCAATGAGCATCTTTAGGCTTTACAGGGGTGCTTACAATTAGGCACCCCCCAAAATGCCAGGACAGTGAACACACCCCACAAATGACCCCATTTTGGAAAGTAGACACTTCAAGGTATTCAGAGAGGAGCATAGTGAGTCCGTGGCAGATTTCATTTTTTTTTGTTGCAAGTTAGAAGAAATGGAAACTTTTTTTTTTCTTTTTTTTGTCAGAAAGTGTCATTTTCCGCTAACTTGTGACAAAAAATAAAATCTTCTATGAACTCACCATGCCTCTCACTGAATACTTTGGGATGTCTTCTTTCCAAAATGGGGTCATTTGGGGGGTATTTGTACTATCCTGGAATTTTAGCCCCTCATGAAACCTGACAGGTGCGCAGAAAAGTCAGAGATGCTTGAAAATGGGAAAATTCACTTTTGGCACCATAGTTTGTAAACGCTATAACTTTTACCCAAACCAATAAATATACACTGAATGGGTTTTTTTTTAATCAAAAACATGTTTGTCCACATTTTTCGCGCTGCATGTATACAGAAATTTTACTTTATTTGAAAAATGTCAGCACAGAAAGTTAAAAAAATCATTTTTTTGCCAAAATTCATGTCTTTTTTGATGAATATAATAAAAAGTAAAACTCGCAGGAGCAATCAAATAGCATCAAAAGAAAGCTGTATTAGTGACAAGAAAAGGAGGTAAAATTCATTTAGGTGGTAGGTTGTATGACCGAGCATTAAACCGTGAAAGCTGCAGTGGTCTGAATGGAGAAAAAGGCTCTGGTCCTTAAGGGGCGAAAAGACTGTGGTCCTGAAGTGGTTAATCAACAGCAGCACCAAATCTCACAACGATTTGATTTTCAGGCAGCCCCAGAAAAGGTGCAGCAATGCAACATGCAGAATCTTGGGAGTCATAAAATGTAGCCAATTGAGCAGGTGTCCTGTACCACCGTCCTAGATGTTTATAACAACTCTTCTGTATATATGTACTAATAGAAGATGACTGTGCCATTTAAATATCTTCTAGAACTAGGCCTCTTAAATGCTATCCTATGTCCCTCTCACATTCTAAGAAACATAGGTCTCCATTTACATTCTCCTTGTAAAATTATTTTAGGAATAGTAGACATCATATGTGAAGGTTTTGTTTCCTGCACAAACGTTTACTCCAAGTCCGTTAAATCTGTTATTCTCCCTAATGTCTCCCAGAGTGGTAATCCAGTGTTTAATCTGGTGCAGCCTCCAAAACTCAAAGTGGAAGGCCCCATAGTCCTCCATAAGTTCTGCAAGGATTTTTAAAGCTGAACCCATAGGAAAATTGCATATTGTGATATGTTTGGTGCCCTTCCATGACCCTCCCAAAAACCCTTTCCGTTCCTGGCTGAAAATATGGAAAACCTTTAAGTGGAGTCAACGGGGAGGGCGGAGGAGCCTGAATATATTTCTTTTGGGTGATGTCCCACTGACAAAAAGTATGCCTGACGCATGGGGGAGTCAACTAGGAGAGACCTTTGTATGCATTGGCTGGATAGTGTACTGGTAAAGGGCTGACACAGGCGACAAGGGTTCAAATCTTGGCTCGTCCTGTTCTGTAAGCCTGCCTCTATTCATTAGGGCTCTTTCACATTAGGGCAGATTTTCTGCGTTTCAACGCAAAGGATAAAGTTTGCGTTACCCAAGGTGAAATGAAAGTCCATAGACTTTCATTTTAGCTTTCACATATAACGCAGCCTTTTTGTGCGTTGCGTTCCACTGCACCCAGGCGCAGTTTTTTGGCCAACGCTAGCTTTATGCGTTACAATGTTAGTCAATGTAAAACGCACACTATGCGCGTTTTTAATCCGTTAACGCAGGCAATCAGTCCCAGAATGCAACAGAGGAACAATGTAGAAAGTTGACAACTAAAAGAAAAAAAAATTACCTGCGTTTTTCTATGTGCAGTAACGCATTGAAAACGGATTAAAAACGCACACTCACTGCAGTGCAACGCATATCAAAACGCAGTAAAAGGCATACAACAAAACGTATGCTTTGAGCGTTCTCCAACGCAAGCTCTGATGTGAAAGAGCCCTTAGGAGACCTTGGGCAAGACTTCCTAACACTGCTACTGCCTATATATTGCGCTTCCTAATGGCTGCAGCTCTGGTGCTTTGAGTCTACTAGAAGAAAAGTATAATAAAGTATGCAATATAAATGTTGTTTGTCTTGTCTTGTGTTCACAGAAGCAGCCCAAATGGCACCTACTAAATTTCCACTAGCTAGAATGTTCTAAATTGAAACTCATTTTTTTGTAATCTTCTATGTTGTTAATCAATACTCCTAAGGGCACCTGCTCTATTATAAGTTTTTATGTATGGGACCCCTGTCCCCCTTACAATTTGAGTCTAATCATGGTATGATACACCAACCTAGATTTTTCCTCCTTCCAAATAAGCTTGATAAACACTGAGTGGAGATAGCTTATGAAGGACTTTGGGCAGTGGCATAGCTAAGTAGCTGGGAGTGGGAACCCAGTGCAGTTTCACCATACTCCTAAAATTCTTACAGTAAAATAGGAAAAGTTGTGTGTGGTTCAGTGATATAGAACAAAGCATCATCCCCAAATGCAGATAATGTGAGGTGTCTGTTCCCAATATTCAATCCTTTTATGTCTCCATTCATACGTATACTATGAAAGAATGGTTCTAAGGTCAAACTAAAACTGGAGTGACTAAAAAAAAAAGTCTGATATTTACCTATGGAGAGGGAAGCCTCTGAATCCTATTGAGCCTTCCCTGTCCCCTATCGGTCCCCTCATTCCGGTCCTGTTAGACGTTAGAACTATTCAACCAACTGATTGAATGCAGCTCTGTTAGCCCTCGGAAGGCTTCTGGAACACACTTATTTATTTTTATTTAATTGAATGTATTACAGTGTATTTTTACTATTTGGCCACTAGATGTCCCTCCACTTTATATTCCTGTGTACTGTGAACAGTAAACTGGAAATAGTGTGTGCATGTTTTCATTTTCATTTTATCATTGACCATCAGCATGTCATTGATATCATTGTATCAGTTAATGTCCCCAGTCACTGATCAGTGTACTAACGGGCAGCAACAAGAACACATGCGGGAGCGTGTGCGTGTGGCTGGCAATCACAGTGAGGTACAGAGTCGGCCTTAGGCTTCACAGCTCCCTGAGCGTAACCAGATTTTGGTGCCCCCCCCATTCATCCTCTTCGGGAATCTGCCTACATATACAAGACTATTAGCCTATATACACTAAAGGGGGGATCTACCTACAAATACAAGACTAGCAGCCTATATACACTAAGGGGGGATCAGCCTATTATAGGCAGCTCCCCCCTTAGTGTATATAGGCTACTAGTCTTGTAGGCAGATCCCCCCTTTAGTGTATATATAGGCAGATCCTCCCTTAGTGTATAGGCTTAGGCTACTAGTTAGAGATCCCCTTTAGTGTATTTAGACAGGCAGCAGATTGTATCCCCCCCCCCTCCCCTCAGCATAGGTAGGTTGGGGATGGGGAGCCTTACTTGCTGCTGGTCACTTGGTCAGTCTTCTCTTCTCAGTGCCAGCTGGGATGGATTCTGGGAGCACAGAGCCAGGACTCGTGTCACACAGGGCAGGGCAGGGTGGCTGGCACACGTGCTCCCGCTTCAGCCATCCATCCTATCGCGGGGCCAGGCGGAGTCTCGCACTGACGCCAAGAGGCAGCGCCGCAGCATTTGCTGGTCTTCGCCTCCATCACCCCCAGCGGCACCAGGGGGTGGAGCGAGACGCAATGGACCCAGCCGGAGCCCGCAGCTGCCCACAGCACAAAGTAACATATGCGGCCAGGACGGCAGGACAGGAGTGCCCCCCCTGGAAGCCGGCGGCCCGGTGCCCTGAGCGATCACTCCGGTCGCCCAGGTCAAAGGCCGGCCCTGGCGAGGTACGTATATCTACGCCCCTGGAACCATTAATAACTACCAGTGGGGTGTAAATATACTGCCTTCGCTGCAGTAAATGGTTAAAACATACAGCAGGGGTGATGGAGCAACCCTGCCTCCTTTGTTTGTTCACTCTAATCCTTGCCAACAGGTTGGAGAATAGGCAGCCAATGCATGATCTCATATCTTCTCATAGGACAGTGATCTGCAAACTTGGCTCTCCAGCTGTTAAGGAACTACAAGTCCCACAATGCATTGCAGGAGTCTGACAGCCACAGCCATGATTCATTAAGGTAAATGCATTGTGGGACTTGTAGTTCCTTAACAGCTGGAGAGCCAAGTTTGCAGATCACTGTCATAGGCCAATATGTTCTAAAATATTTTTCAATTTTCAGACATATTATAAATAGGCATCTTTATCTTCCACCTTTGTTGTGTTAAAGCAAACCTGATACGGGGGGACACTTTCTAGTATACTTATCTGGGGCTTCTGCCAGCCCCCCATAGCCTTACAGGTTTCTCGGTTTCCTCCTGACCTTCTCTGTTCTGCCTCTTCAAAAAAATCGCCAGTAGTGAGCTACTGCACATGTAAGGCCCGGGCTGCATACCTCCTCAGTCACGCTGCTATAACTGGATTTGTGATCAAGGAAACACACTGACTAGGCCGACCATGTGCAGTAGCCCGCGATTATTTCTGTTGGCGAGCATCTGGAGAGGGGCACAGCTGCACTGTGGAGTGGATCAGGAGGAAACTGAGGGACCTGTAAAACTGTGGGGGCTGGAAGGAGACCCAAGTAAGTGAAATAGAATTTTTTCCCCGTCTCAGGTACGTTTACAGGGACACTGCAACCAGGGCCGGCCCTAGACTTTTTGCCGCCTGAGGCAAATTTAAAAAAAAAAATTGCCACCGTCGCCCCTCCCCCCCCCCTCGGGGGGGGGGGGGCGCTCTGGGGGGCCGCCGAGCTGGAGGGGTAGCTGGCAGGACGGGGGTATTGGGCCAGCGGCGGGGAGGGGGGTCGGACCCCCCCTCCCCCTCCCTCGCCTGGGTCCCCCGTCCTCCGCTCCCCTCCAGCCTAAATAGGCGCAGCCGTATATGTAAGAGGCACGGGCGGGGAAGGACACTCACCTCTTCCCAGCATGCGCTCCACTGACATCACTTCCTGCAGCGTTGCAGGAAGTGATGTCAGTGGAGCGCACGCTGGAGCGAGGAGGAGGTGAGTGTCTCCCCGCCCGTGCCTCTTACATATACGGCTGCGTCTATTTAGGCTGGAGGGGAGCGGAGGACGGGGGACCCAGACGAGGGAGGGGGGGGTCCGACCCCCCTCCCCGCCGCTGGCCCAATACCCCCGTCCTGCCAGCTACCCCTCCAGCTCGGCGGGCCGGCTCCCCGCACCCACGGACGGGCGGGTGCCGACCCTGGAAATTTGCCGCCTGAGGCAAAAGTTTCACCCCGCCTCATGAGCGGGCCGGCCCTGACTGCAACAAAAAAAGGGGGCCTGGGTGGGCACTTACCTCGGGAGGGGGAAGCCTCTGATGATCCTAATGAGGCTCCCCCCATCCTCCTCACCCATCGGGACTCAGCGCTGGCAGCCCCCAAAAGTTCAGCCGACAAGCCTCGGCTCAGCTGTGGTGCAGACGCAGTAGCAGCTGAAATATTTACCTTTCACACTCCAGCACAGGCGCAGTAGCAGCTTTCTGATGGGCTCTGGCGGAATTGGGTCAACTCTACTGTGAAGTCACGAGCCTGCTTAGTAGAGCTTGGCTATTTCAGAAAGCCGCTTCTGCACCTGTGCAGGTGCGCAGAAAGTAAATGTTTACATAGATGCTGCTTGGGGGAGCCAGCGCTGGATCCCGGAGGGTGAAGAGGACAGGGGAAGCCTTATTAGGAACAAGAGGCTTCCCCCTCCCAAGGTAAGTACTCCCTTTTTACTGATTTGCTTTAAGCAGAGCATTGTCTATCACTGTGCTGTGGTTATACACCTGCTGCAGTGTGTAGTGCAGTCTGCATATGTGAGAGAGGAAGGAGGTTTTTGTACAGCTCTGTATCACTGTGTGTTTGAGCTATAATACTGCTGACAGTGATAGACGGCTTCATCTTCCTCCTTCACACCAGTCACTGTCAGAGTGTAATGTGTGTAAGGTTCTCCAGCACTGCTGCCAGTGAAGCGGTCCGGCACTGCTGTGTGTCGGAGGATTGCATGATAGATGAGAAGTGTTAGAGACTTTCCTGATTTCTGTTGGTACCAGGCTATATGGTTAAAAGTGCTAGAGCTGGATGTACATGTGATGGTGACCTCCTCTCCTGGATACACAGAGATATGCTCTGGAGTCTGAGTCATCACACTCTGCCCACAGGATCCTGAGGATGGGAAGAGACACAGTCATTATTCATACATGTCTATCTTCCTATCAGTGCTGATGTGTGTATGTATTGTACAATGTATAGATGGATGTGCACAGAATGATGGGAGGAGCCTCATCTCTCACCCTGAATAGAAATGAAGATGACGGCCAGCAGATAACCGGGAGAAACCATCTTCATGTTTCTGGAGGGTCAGATACAGACTAGAAGACGTCTCCTGTACAATTACATCTATATAGAGGATGACGGGGGAGGGGACACCCCAGGGACTGTGTATATGCAAATACTGGGGAGATGTAAATTCTGTGGTATGTCAGTGACAGTCACAGTTGTGTAGTAGAGGCAGCATCATGGTGCAATGTCCTCTGAGGTGTCACTGCCATGCACAATGGGTTGAAAGGTTATTTTTCAGGGGCAGTTTAGCACCCATCTGGCATACTTGTCAAGTTTTAATATTTATACCAATATGCTTCCAGACCATTATTATACGAGTCTGTATTTATACCACCCGGAGTACACGCTGTGGCCCCGATTTACTAATGTTACAGAGCAGTTAAGAGCCAACAAATCTGGACTGAATCCTTTGAAACATGATCTGATAATAGATGACCTGAGTGTGCTGCCCTTACCTGTGTCATGAGATTAACTCACCTGGGGCTTCCCTCAGCCCCCTGCAGCCGATCGGTGCCCGATGGTCCAGGACCCGCCGGCGAACACTTCCGGCTTGGCCGCCACCGGCCGACAGGCATGGGAACGCGAGTGATTGTTCGCGTTACCAGCCTGTATATCGCCCCCTATGCTGCTATTGCGGCCTCCTTAGGTTCACTGTAAGGGGCGAAAATTACAATATTAAGTATTGGCCGCAATAGCAGCATAGGGGGCGATATACAGGCTGGGAACGCGAACAATCACTCGCGTTCCCATGCCTGTCGGCCGGTGGCGGCCAAACCGGAAGTGTTCGCTGGCGGGTCCTGGACCATCGGAGCGGGGCTGCGAGGGCACCGATCGGCTGCAGGGGGCTGAGGGAAGCCCCAGGTGAGTTAATATCATTTTTTTTACGTGAATTTAGGTTCACTTTAAGGGTAATACTGATGGAGCAGAGTGGTCTGTACATGCAGATGGGCACCCAGTATAACAAGTTAGAACTCTTTACTGAAGAAAAACATGCAGAAATAAAACATACACCACCATCAGGCAATGCAGCTTACTTAGAATAGAGAGGAACACAGAGTGAAAACAGCAAATAACAATGCCATAGAGATCATCATCACATTTTACAGACAGTGACATCTTGTGGTTGTTTTACTATGCTGCAGGTAATAATCCTGTTGATACTTCCAACAAACACAAGGTGAGTGAGACAGCAATGATACAATTCTTGTAATCACCACCACTAGCAGTGTAATATTCTAATAATTTATTGAAGTACTTCTGGATTTATGCCAAAAAGTTCTGACTTTCTCAGGAGGAACATAGATCAGGCCTGGAACCCACTACAAAACGCTATCGCTAATCGCAATCGCTAGCATTTTGTATGAGCGTTTTAGGGAGCGATTTTAAAAAGTGTATTCAATTTGCCAGCGGTTGTGTAACGATTAGCATTTTAATTCTGATTGGTCCTTTCAATTATTTTTCATTTTGTTACAGTGTGTAGTAATTTCAAAACGCTAGCAAATTTGATCTGTGTAGGTTTTGACGAGCGATTATGCCAGCAGCATTTATATACTTTACATTGCAGAAACGCTAACGATAAACGCAAAAAATGCTGCATGTCCTGCGTTTTGCGATTTGGTAATTTGCAATCGCTCAAGTGGAATTTGGCCCATCCATTAACATCAGCTGAGCGTTTAGGGAAATCGCTAGCGGTTTGAATTGTTCCCTAAATGCTCAGAAAATCGCTCTAGTGGGTTTGAGCCCTCAGTGGAGCCTGGTAAGATATGTCATTTTTCTTCACTGCTACACTTGCTTACTCAGCAATTCAGGGGCCCACCACAGGTCTCCATGACCCCCTTCACAGAAGCCAAGACCATCGGGCTACCCTTGACTATGCTGATCCCTACACCACTGTGTACAATTAAAAGCATATGTAGTATATAAATGCATAGAGAGCATGGACACCCAGATGTAAAGTCACAAGGCAGAGGAACAATGGAAAAATAAAACAAAATAAAAAAAACAACCACATGAAATTGTACCTGAACTCACATGTGACATGATGAGGTAAACATGGGTACACATAGTACTAAATTTAAACATTAAAGGTTTGCACACCTGGTTCACACATAAAAATCATTTTAAGCAGAGAGACTCAATTGGGTGCTGAGACTGTAAACCAGATGCAATAGCAGTCCTACAAACACTATAGAAAGTAATTGACTTGCACACCAGCACTGTGATTTAAATGCATAAGGATTGTATTGAGTAACAACAAAAATGCAAACAACATTAGCCGTAGCAATTAACTGATAACATAGGCTCACTTTAACAGTGTATAATGGAATTTAGGAGATACAACAAAGTGGGAGCAAATCACAATCACAAAGATCCACTGGGATCATCAACCTCAAAGGACAGCAAAAAACAATGTCAATTAGTATACAACATGGAAGTACCAGAAGTCAAAACAGCATGAGAATGAAATTGACATATAGCAAAAAAAAAAAGAGAGTCCTAAGGGGTTAGTTATACCCTGACAGCGCAGTTTCGGGGGGTTTCCCTTTGTCAGAGCGTATATGAATCAGGCTCCTTCCTGGCTGCCGGAATGATACTGAGTAAACTGCTTGTTTAAATACCTGAGAGATAGAGATGTCGCGAACCTCCGAGTTTCGGTTCACGAACCGGGTTCGCAAACTTCCGCGGAAAGTTCGGTTCGCGGAAAAGTTCGCGAACCGCAATAGACTTCAATGGGGTGGCGAACTTTGAAAAATAGAAAAAATTATGCTGGCCACAAAAGTGATGGAAAAGATGTTTCAAGGGGTCTAACACCTGGAGGGGGGCATGGCGGAGTGGGATACATGCCCTAAGTCCCGGGGAAAAATCTGGATGTGACGCAAAGCAGCGTTTTAAGGGCAGAAATCACATTGAATGCTAAATTGCAGGCCTAACGTGCTTTAAAACATCTTGCATGTGTATACATCAATCAGGGAGTGTAATTAGAGTACTGCTTCACACTGACACACCAAACTTACTGTGTAACGCACCGCAAACAGCTGTTTGTGTAGTGACGGCCATGCTGGACTACTGCGCAACATGGCGAGATTGCTCTTCCTCACTCAGTGATGTCAGGTAATGTGTGACTTCCTTCTCAACTTTCCATGGCATTGTTAAAAAGCTTACGTTTTGTTTTTAAATTACATTTTCTACTTGCTGTGTACTTGTTCAGTACCGCTGCAATGAGAATCCTGTGGAGGCGAGCAAGTCTGCCATTGTGACCCCGGGTAATGGCCGGGGAATGAGGGGTTTGAATCCGGTGTGGAGCCTGAGCAACGGCTACCACTACACATCCAAGGAGTAGAGGTATTGTGGAGCATCCAACCAGTTGCCGCATAAGCGATGTGCCCAGGCCCGGATCCAGCAGCACTCCGGATCAATCTTGCAAGTGTAGAGAAGAGCCGGCACCATCTGAAGTAATATATTGCTCTTTTATTTCATCAGAGTATAGCAGCAGTAAAATGCGACGTTTCGAGGCGTACGCCTCTTTATCAAGCTTGCTGCATATCAACTACACAACAATATACATCCATATATATAGTATTACTCATCAGCAGTGGCCAATCAATTCAAAATATCCTAACCAATCAGTCACATCCACAATCCTGCGGACCTGATGGGGAACTAAAAACGCTCACCTGCTGATGCAGACGCCTCCCCTGTGTCCCTCCCATCCACGAACACCCAATGACCGCCGCCTCTGCCCCCTTCTCCCGTCCTATCCGGCTGTCAAACCACGCTGGCCACGCATGCGGACAAGCTAGGGGACCATGTCGGATGACGCCACGACGACAGCGCAGAAGCGCAGCCGTCAGGCGTCTAGACGGGAGACGCGATGACGTCAGCGGCAGCAGCCGCTGTCTGTCATCTGTTGGAAGGCGGGGCAGAGACGGGGGACATGAGGAAAGCCCATATCTAAATAGGAAGTAGCATAAATGGTAAACATTGTAGGCAGAGCGACCACATAATCATATGTGACACTCATACATTAATCATCTAGGCCAAAATCTATGTCTAAACCACAGTAATAACACACATCAATGGCATACCTAGTAAAGTGTAAGGGAGCATATGGATTTGCAGAGAGCGAAGTGCAGGGCAGCCAGCTATGCTTTAGGACCCTATTCCCAGACATACACCCTATAGGACACTGTTCCTAGGTACAAGAACAATGAAAACGTTTTTATTCAAAATGCCTGTCAAAATTACAAAGATATAATAGAGATAAAAAATTAAAAAATTAAGATTACAAAATCATAAAAATGATAAAAATAGAAAGAAAAAAAAAATTACTGTAAATAATAATAAAATAAATAAACTGATTCTGGATATCATACAGGCTGGGTACAATGGAGGCGGGCAGTCATATAAAGGGAATAAGATCCAATTCTCTATTAAGGCCCCGTGGCTCCATTGTATCCAGCCTCTTAATCCAATATGCTTCTCTCCAAAGTAATTTTTTAATGCGGTCACCCCCACGTCTCAGTGGAGCCACTTGTTCAATAACCATGAACCTCAACTGACTTGCACTGTGTTTAGCCTGTACAAAATGCGACGCAACCGCTTGATCGACTAACCGTTCACGAATCGCATATTTATGCGACGACAATCGCTTTTTTAATTTCTGTGTGGTTTGGCCAATATAAAGCAAACCACATGGACATTTCAAGGCATATACGACATACTTAGAGTCGCATGTATGCCACCCGTTAATCTTAAATTTGGTGCCGCGGTAGGGGTGACAGATTTCACTCCCCTTAATCACAGCACTACAGTGCACACAGTTGAGACATGGATAAGTACCTCGCCTATTTGTTCTCTGAGGGACCTCCCTCACACTTTCTGCATGCACCAACCGATCACGGAGGGTTGGGGCACGTTTATAAGAAATCAATGGAGGATTTCTAAAATATTCAATCTCTGGAAAAGTGTCAGACAGCAGATGCCAATGGCGTCTGACAATTTTCGCGATCGTATCGCTCTTTGTATTATATTTCGTAATAAAGGGTATACGTTTACTCAGCTGTTGTCTGGGTCTGCATCCCTCAGCACGGTCAGTCACCCTCGCACGTGATCTCTGCAAAATATTTTTAGGGTAACCTCTGGCTAGAAATTTCTCTTCCATCTCCTCAAACCTACGTCCACGCACTGTCTTATCATCAACAATGTTGGATATCCTATGAAATTAACTCGTTGGAACCGATCTCCTCGTAGCCCACGGGTGGAAACTCCCAAAATGCAATAGGGAGTTCACATCCGTGGGCTTAACATAGAGATCGGTAACCAACCGATCACCATTTCTGGTGACCAGTGTGTCCAAAAAGGCTACCTGCTTCTCTGAACTGTGAATTGTAAGCCTAATGTCACTACATCGTGCCATCAACTCCTCAACAAACAGCTGAAGGGTCAAATGTGACCCCGCCCACACACAAAAAACATCATCAATATAACGGTACCACTGTACAGCATATTTTTTGAATAAGTCATTAGTGTATACATACATCTCTTCATATGTCCCCATGTAGATGTTTGCGTAGGACGGGGCCACATTCGACCCCATAGCCGTACCCCTCACCTGAAGGTAGAATGATTGATCAAATCTGAAATAATTGTGTTTCAGCACTATAGACAACAAATCACAAATAAACCTAATCTGTTTAGCATCATAATCAGAGGCAGTTTCCAGGATGTATTGGACCGCCTCTATACCCCCATCATGTGGGATGGAGGTATAGAGGCTCTCCACATCCAAAGTAACAAGTAAACATGGATCTGGCACCGAGTCCATATTGCGTATGATACTCAAGAACATCCGAGTATCTCGCAAATACGACTTAAGCGCCACCACATACGGTCTCAGTAATTGATCCAAATATTTTGCGATTGGAGCAAACACCGAGTCAACCCCTGCAACAATGGGCCGACCCGGCGGATTATCCAATCTCTTCTGTATCTTTGGGCAGACGTAAATCACTGGAGTAATAGGATATTCTTGTATTAAATACTTAGCTAACTTATCATCAATGATCTCGTCTCTAACTGCTGTTGACACTATCTCAGAAATAGAATGTTGTATACCCGGAAGAGGATCCTGATCAAGCAACCGATACGTCAATGTATCAGAGAGCTGTCTCAAGACCTCTCCCCGGTACATTGACGTATCCATAACAACCACCGCTCCACCCTTGTCTGCTGGCTTAACTGTGACAAGGGGATTATCAGACAATTCTCTCAAAGCTTTTTGTTGTGCTTTAGTAATGTTATTCCGTACTGAAACACCTAAAAAGTTAGATCTTCTGAACATAAGGTCTATTTCACCCTGGACTTTCTTGACAAAAATGTCAATAATCTGACATGACGGGGGCTGGAATTTGCTCTTAGACCGCAATCCCGTCTGTCCCAGCTGTAATTGATCCACCTCATCATCAAGTGTGGAGGTGAAGTCCAATGTCCTGGGCATAGAAAAAAAGTATTTCAATTTAATTGTACGAAAAAAACGTTGAAGTTCTACATCCACCTCAAGTGGGTCCGGAAAATGAGTGGGAGCAAATGATAATCCCAAATTCAATGCAGAAAGCTGTGCCTGAGTCAATTGGACCGAGGAGATGTTAACCACAATCACATTCTCCGATATGCTTGGTTGCGTCGAGGCCGCAACCGCTCCCTGATTCCTCCTCCTCCTACGCCCGCCCCTGCGGTTCCTTCTGGACCTGAGGGTAAATCCGACGATCCTTCTTGAGAAGATGAAGTTGGAGCATCTGGTGAGTCTGGTTGGCTATCAACAGGACGACCTCCCGGTCTGTCTCCCTGTCTCGGTCGTCGTGGGGGACGGGGCCGTGGAATCGGTCTTTGCCAATTATATACGAATCCCATCTTATATTCATGTTCATCCCTTTGGAACTTTTGGCGTTTGATGGTCTGTATCTGCTTCTCATGATTCTCCAAGTTGTTGGTCAACTCAATGAGAAATCCCTCATATTCTTCTGGGGAAATGATTTCCTGAAGTTTGGCTTTTAATTCCACACGTGTTCTTTCCAATTTAGGTAACTCTTCCTGTATACGCTCAATCGTTAACACCATTGCGTCAAAAGACGCTTTGTTCCAGATACTGCTCCACTTGACACAAAAGTCTTTATCTGTAGGAAACATGATAGGTGCCACGTTTGATCTCATACCCCTAGGTATGCGTTTGACTCTGTGATACTCGGCCAGAGTTCTTGAATGAAGTTCAAAGGTAATGTGTGCTTTGGCAACTCGCAGGATCTGTTTGCGAATCGCCTTGTCATCTGCCATGTTTAAAAAGGCCACCTCCTTAGACACACGTGCCATTATCCTCGTGGTCTCCTCTGGGGTGTACGTGAACACCAGTGACCCAACGTCAGCGTCCTCCATATTGCACTATGAATGCTCACACTATGCTGTATAACATCAGTGGTAGAGGTATTGTGGAGCATCCAACCAGTTGCCGCATAAGCGATGTGCCCAGGCCCGGATCCAGCAGCACTCCGGATCAATCTTGCAAGTGTAGAGAAGAGCCGGCACCATCTGAAGTAATATATTGCTCTTTTATTTCATCAGAGTATAGCAGCAGTAAAATGCGACGTTTCGAGGCGTACGCCTCTTTATCAAGCTTGCTGCATATCAACTACACAACAATATACATCCATATATATAGTATTACTCATCAGCAGCAGTGGTGCTCAAATACCCCTTTTTAAAATTCGAGTTTGGTCGAATTCGAATAGTAAATTATTCGAGGTCAGTCGAATATTCGAGTCGAATAATTTTTACTATTCGATTCGACCTCGGACTTCGAGCTCACTATTCGAGTCGGTATTCGAGCTCATTATTCGAGCTGACTATTCGAATTGGCCTTACATAGCTTCCAACACTTGTTTTGAGGGTGAATGATGCAAGAAACATCTTTTTTTTCCAAGTAACAACAGCAAGTGATTATGTGGGGATGTTCCTTTAAAAAAAAAAGTGAAAAGAGAAGTTGTGTCCAGAATTTTGTTCAGTACTGTATATACTTCTTCTTCTTCTTCTTCTTCTTCTTTATCTTCTATCTTCTTCTTCTTCTATATCTTCTTCTTCTATATCTTCTTCTATATCTTCTTCTTCTTCTTCTATATTGTCTTCTTCTTCTTCTTCTTCTTCTTCATCTTCTTCTTCTTCATCTTCTTCATCTTCTTCATCTTCTTCATCATCATCTTCTTCATCTTCTTCATCATCATCATCATCATCTTCTTCTTCTTCTTCTTCTTCTTCATCTTCTTCTTCTTCATCTTCTTCATCTTCTTCTTCTTCATCTTCTTCTGCATCTTCTTCATCTTCTTCATCTTCTTCTTCTTCATCTTCTTCATCTTCTTCTTCATCTTCTTCATCTTCTTCTTCTTCTTCTTCATCTTCTTCTTCTTCTCCTTCTTCTTCATCTTCTTCTTCTTCTCCTTCTTCTTCATCTTCTTCTTCTTCATCTTCTTCTTCATTTTCTTCTTCTTCATCTTCTTCTTCTTCTCCTTCTTCTTCTTCTTCTTCATCTTCTTCTTCTTCATCTTCTTCATCTTCTTCTTCATCTTCTTCATCTTCTTCTTCTTCTTCTTCTTCATCTTCTTCTTCTTCATCTTCTTCTTCTTCATCTTCTTCATCTTCTTCTATATCGTCTTCTTCTTCACTTATTTCTCTTTTCAATTTTTTTTTTAAAGAAATGCAGCTATTTTTGAGCGTAACAAATAGCTGGTGGCGCACGCATGTTGGAAGCGCCATTGTATGTGCTCCCTGGCAGTGGAAACACACAGACAACAGGAGGTAAATTCAGCAGCAGGAGGAGGAGGATGAGTGTGTGGCAGCAGGCAGTCAATGAGGCAGGCAGCGTGACATAATAGCCCTGGTACCTAGCGGTGATACCAGGGCTGTAAATAAACACAACAGGAGGTCCCAGACAGCGGTCGTGCAGCCCACATCGTGTCCAATACACAACTGGGACAACACAGTTTTCAACCTGGGCACCTCAGAAAAATTAAACCTTTTTTTTTTTTTTTTTTTTTTTTATGGTTTTTTGGTTTTGTTTGTACAACCAATTACACAGATATATCGCTATTGTTTGACGTAATAGCTGGTGGCAGAGTGGCAGCAGAATGTAATTCTGCAATTTCTGTGTACCCTGGCAGTGGGAAACACAGACCGACAGCAGCAGCAGCAGGAGGAATGGAGGAGTAATGTGAGCAGCTATTGTTTGACGTAATAGCTGGTGGCAGTGTGGCAGCAGAAGGTAATTCTGTGTACCCTGGCAGTGGGAAACACAGACAGACAGCAGCAGCAGGAGGAATGGAGGAGTAGTGTGAGTGTGGCAGCAGGCAGGCAGCGTGACATAATAGCCCTGGTACCTAGCGGTGATACCAGGGCTGTAAATAAACACAACAGGAGGTCCCAGACAGCGGTCGTGCAGCCCACATCGTGTCCAATACACAACTGGGACAACACAGTTTTCAACCCGGGCACCTCAGAAAAATTAAACCTTTTTTTTTTTTTTAATGGTTTTTTGGTTTTGTTTGTACAACCAATTACACAGATATATAGCTATTGTTTGACGTAATAGCTGGTGGCAGAGTGGCATCAGAATGTAATTCTGTGTACCCTGGCAGTGGGAAACACAGACAGACAGCAGAAGGGCAGTACACAGCAGCCCACTGTAGGTGTAAAATGTGTGGCTGCAGGCGACGTAATAGTCAAACTGAACCAGGCTGGCTTAGTGAGCAGGAGCCAGGAGGTGGTAAAGGGTGGTAAGGCACATTAACGATGGTTCTTAGCCAGTTCATGTCCCCCTCTCGCCGACAACAGGGGCCAGGAACTCGCCTTCCACCCACGCCTGGTTCATCTTGAGAAACGTCAGTCTGTCCACAGACTTGTGAGACAGACGTGAGCGTTTCTCGGTGACCACGCCACCAGCTGCACTGAAGCAGCGCTCGGACAGCACGCTGGAAGGGGGGCAGGACAGCACTTCCAGGGCGTACTGCGCCAGCTCGCTCCAGATCTCCAGGCGCTTGACCCAATACTCCATGGGATCAACAGGGGCATCGCTGTCAAGCCCGCTGTAGGACCCCATGTAGTCAGCCACCATGCGGGTCAGGCGCTGGCTGTGACCGGAGGAGGATGCTGCTGCATCATGCACCTCCTCTCTAGTCACTGCTGCCGGAGCCTCTACAGTCCTGTAGAGCTCGTGGCTGAGAGACAGCAGGTCTGTGGGGCGCTTGCTGCTGGATGCAGGCACCTGCTGCTGCCTCTGTGCTGGCTGCTGGACAGTGGGGGTGGAAGGCTGGGGGAAGGATTCCTCCAAGCGCTCAACAAGGGCCTGCTGCAAGCTCCTTATTTGTTGCGCTGGGTCTCCTCCTGCAGGCGGCAGGAACTGGCTCAACTTCCCCTTGAGGCGTGGGTCCAACATCATGCTGATCCAGATGTCCTCCCTCTGCTTCATCTGGATCACCCTGGGGTCCTTGTGCAGGCACGCCAGCATGTGCGCTGCCATTGGGAAGAGGTGGGCCACGTGTGCTGGCACATCGACGGCAGTGCTGTCCTCCTCATCCTCCTCCTCTGCCGCCTCATCCTCTCTCCACCCCCGCACCAACTCAGCTGCGCTGTGCTGATCCCCCTCATCAGCAGCAAGGTCAGGGACCTCCACCAAGTCCTCCTCCTCCTCCCCCTCAGAGGTGGACTGTGCAGCTGCTTGCCGCTCCTGCTGGTCCAAGGCTGCCGCTCCCTGTTCCAGCAAAGCATCGAGGGCCCTGTTCAGCAGACAAACCAGGGGCACCCACTCGCAGACCATAGCATGGTCCCTGCTCACCATGTTAGTGGCCTGCAGAAAGGGAGCCAGCACTAAGCACACCTGCTGCATGTGCCTCCAGTCATCATCGGGGACGATGGACGGGATGTTGCTGGTCTTGTCCCTTCTCCGAGCGGCGGAAACAGTGGCCAGGGCAAGGTACTGGTTGACAGCGTGCTTCTGTTCAACCAGACGCTCCAACATCGCCAGGGTGGAGTTCCAGCGAGTCGGAACGTCAAGGATCAGCCGATGGCGTGGCAGCTCCAGCTCCTTTTGCACGTCTTCCAGGCTCGCACAGGCTGCAGCCGAGCACCGGAAGTGACGCACAACGTTCCTTGCCATTTCCAGCAGTTCGCCCATCCCCTGGTAGGTGCACAAGAACTTTTGCACCACCAGGTTCAGCACGTGGGCAAGACAGGGGATGTGGGTCAGGTTTCCCCTGTCTATTGCGGCAACCAGATTGGCCCTATTGTCGGCCACCACCTCTCCGACTCTGAGGCCTCTGGGGGTCAGCCAAATCCTCTCCTGCTCCTGGAGTTTGGCCAACACATGGGTTGCCGTCAGCTTGGTCTTCCCAAGGCTGACCAAGTGCAGCAGCGCTTGGCAGTGGCGGGCCTTCACGCTGCTGCTGAGGCGGGGGGTTTGGCCAGGTGTGCCGGAGGATGGCAGAGGATGGGAGGAACCTGCTGCAGTTCCCCTGACCCTGCGGGGGGGCACCACCCACTGTGTTGCTGCTGCTGTGCCCGCTGCTGCTCTCCCATCCTCACCCCCTTCCACCAAGCTGACCCAGTGGACAGTGAAGGACAGGTAGCGGCCTGTCCCGAAGCGGCTGCTCCAGGAGTCCATGGTGACGTGGACCCTTTCACCAACCGCGTGCTCCAGCCCTCGCTCCACATTGGCCATCACAAAGCGGTGCAGTGCAGGAATGGCCTTGTGGGCGAAGAAGTGTCTGCTGGGGAGCTGCCAGTCTGGGGCTGCGCAAGCAAGCAGCGCACGCATGTCGCTCTCCTCCTGCACAAGCGTGTACGGCAGGAGTTGGGAGCACATGGCCCGTGCCAGCAAGCCGTTCAGCTGCCGCACGCGACAGCTGCTGGGAGGCAGAGCCCTAACCACCCCCTGGAAGGACTCGCTCAAAAGGCTCTGGCGTGGCCTTTTGCTGGCACGGGAATCAGCAGACACAGCAGAGGAGGCCACTGAGGACTGGCTGCCAGAACAGGCCTCAGTGTCGGCGGCAGGAGTTGCAGAGGGGGGAGGAGCAGTGCGTTTCCGCACTCCTGCTGGTGCTGCTGGAGGAGCAGGAGGGCGGGTGGCTGCTTTTGCTGCTGCTGCTGAAGGCTGTGCAGTGATGGGTGTGGTGCCACTGCCAGCACCAGATGCCTTCAGCCTCTGGAACTCCTCATGCTGGTGGAAATGTTTCGCAGCAAGGTGGTTGATGAGTGAGCTGGTGCTGAACTTTAAGGGGTCTGCACCTCTGCTCAACTTCCGCTGACAGTGGTTGCAAGTGGCGTACTTGCTGTACACTGTGGGCATGGTGAAAAAACGCCAGATTGGTGACAAAAACGACCCCCTACGGCATGGAACCGCTGCTGCCTGTCTCCCTGTGGTGGTTGGGGGGGGGGGGGGGGGGGCTTGGGTGCGGCTGGTGGTGGTACTGGCAGATGCTGCTGCTGCTGCTGCTGAGCCTGAGACACCAGCAGGCTGGGGGACCTGCCTACTGCTGCCAATGCTTGCAATGATGCGCCTCCTTGCAAGGCCCACAAGCGCATCCTCCTCCTCCTCCTCAGAGCTGCTGATGACGACATCCCCTGGAGCTGGTGGCACCCAGTCTCTGTCTGTCACCGTGTCATCATCATCCTCCCCCTCCTGAAACATGTCCTGCTGGGATGATGACCCCCCAAACTCCTCTCCTGATGCATGGATGGGCTGCTTGACTGTCGCCACAGTCTTGCTGTCCAATCCCTCATCCCCCAAAGTGCCCATCAGCATCTCCTCCTCAAGATCGCCAACAACAGCAGACAATTTACTCATGATGCCTGGGGTCAAAAGACTGCTGAATGACAGGTCGGCGAGTGACGGTGAACTGGCCTCCTCCCCAGGCCCTGCTGGGCGGCTGCTGCGAACAGGGGTGGTGGTGGTGGTGGTGGTGAGGGTGGAGGCCTCGGATGCAGAGCTGATGGCGGGCTGCTCATCCTCCGTCATCAGTTGCACCACAGTGTCTGCATCCTTTTCCTCAATGGGACGTTTCCGACCCAGCTGGAGGAAAATCGGAGCAGGTGCTACACGCTGCTGCTGCGTCTCTGCAGCGTGAGTTGCAGATGCTCCTGCTGGGCGGCGCCCAAGGCGTCCACGGCCAGTGGCTATGGGAGGAATGTTAGCCACTGACGCTGCTGCTGCGGAACTGTGCATGGTGGCGCGGCCGCGCCCGCGGCTTGCCACAATGCTGCTCCCTCTCCTCCTGATTCCCTTGCTGCCCTTCCCCTTGCCCAAACCGCGCTGGCTGCCACTTCCAGACATCTTCGATGTTTTGGGCGTAAACACAAAAGTTTTTGAAAAGGGCGGGTGAAAAGTGGGGTACTTTAATGGAGTGGGTTGGTGGGTGAGGTGACTGAGTGAGTGTCCCGACTCCCTAGTACAGTAAGGAAGTAGTAACAGTCAGGAAGTACAACTAGAAGTTACAATAATCAGTAGTAATCACAAGGAAATAGAGTGTGTGTACACTACAGACAGTGAGTGCACGCACGCGCACACACGTGCAGGAGCTAGCCTATGAACAGTGACTGAGTGAGTGTCCCTACTACATTAAGTAAGTAGTAACTGTCAGGAAGTAGAATTTACAATAATCAATCAGTAATCAGAAGGAAATAGAGTGTGTGTACAGTACACAGACAGTGAGTGCAGACACACACGCAGGAGCTAGTAGCCTATGAACAGTGACAGTGAGTGTCCTAGTACAGTTACAGTATATAACTATTCAGAAGGAAATAGAGTGTGTGTACTACACAGACAGTGAGTGCAAGCACACGCAGGAGCTAGCCTATGAACAGTGACAGTCAGTGAGTGTCCTAGTACAGTTACAGTATATAACTATTCAGAAGGAAATAGAGTGTGTGTACACAGACAGTGAGTGCAAGCACACGCAGGAGCTAGCCTATGAACAGCGACAGTCAGTGAGTGTCCTAGTACAGTTACAGTATATAACTATTCAGAAGGAAATAGAGTGTGTGTACACAGACAGTGAGTGCAAGCACACGCAGGAGCTAGCCTATGAACAGTGACAGTCAGTGAGTGTCCTAGTACAGTTGCAGTATATAACTATTCAGAAGGAAATAAAGTGTGTGTACTACACAGACAGTGAGTGCAAGCACACGCAGGAGCTAGCCTATGAACAGTGACAGTCAGTGAGTGTCCTAGTACAGTTACAGTATATAACTATTCAGAAGGAAATAGAGTGTGTGTACTACACAGACAGTGAGTGCAAGCACACGCAGGAGCTAGCCTATGAACAGTGACAGTCAGTGAGTGTACTAGTACAGTTACAGTATATAACTATTCAGAAGGAAATAAAGTGTGTGTACTACACAGACAGTGAGTGCACACACACACGCAGGAGCTAGTAGCCTATGAACAGTGACAGTCAGTGAGTGTTCTAGTACAGTTACAGTATATAACTATTCAGAAGGAAATAGAGTGTGTGTACACAGACAGTGAGTGCAAGCACACGCAGGAGCTAGCCTATGAACAGTGACAGTCAGTGAGTGTCCTAGTACAGTTACAGTATATAACTATTCAGAAGGAAATAGAGTGTGTGTACTACACAGACAGTGAGTGCAAGCACACGCAGGAGCTAGCCTATGAACAGTGACAGTCAGTGAGTGTCCTAGTACAGTTACAGTATATAACTATTCAGAAGAAAATAGAGTGTGTGTACACAGACAGTGAGTGCAAGCACACGCAGGAGCTAGCCTATGAACAGTGACAGTCAGTGAGTGTCCTAGTACAGTTACAGTATATAACTATTCAGAAGGAAATAGAGTGTGTGTACACAGACAGTGAGTGCAAGCACACGCAGGAGCTAGCCTATGAACAGTGACAGTCAGTGAGTGTCCTAGTACAGTTACAGTATATAACTAAAATACAAAATACAATCACTAAGTAGTAAAGGACAGCAGAAATACTGTCTAATACTATCTAATACTGTCTAAATACCATGGGCGTCCGCACATATGGCAAAACCGGGCATCTGCCCGAGCCTGGCCGCCCGCTGCCCCCCCCTGGCCGCGTGCCCGTGCAGCCAGCAGGAGGGGAACACGCAGAGAAGAGAGAGAGCGCTATGGGCACAGTGGGGAAGGGCGGACGTCTCCCCCCCCTTCCCTCACCTTAGGGGTCTCTCTCTCCCTCGCTGTCCCCTCCGGAATGAAGTGTGCAGCGGCTGGCAGCGGTGGGCGGAACTTACCTCCTCTCGCTCCTGCGCCGGAAGTTCTGGTGCCGCACTCTGGTCTGGATCAGGCCAGAGTAGCGGCTAATCCATCCGGCGCGTGCGACGAGAGGAGGTAAGTTCCGCCCACCGCTGCCAGCCGCTGCACACTTCATTCCGGACTCCGGAGGGGAGAGCGAGAGAGGGAGGGAGAGCCCCCTAAGGTGAGTGCCCATAGCTCTCCCTCTTCTCTCCGCTGCTCCCCTCCTCCTGCACACATGGCCACTTTTTCTGGGGACATATCCCCCTGGCTACATATACCGGGACATATACCCCTGCCTACATATACTGGGACATATACCCCTGCCTACATATACTGTCTGGGACATATACCCCTGCCTACATATACTGTCTGGGACATATACCCCTGCCTACATATACTGTCTGGGACATATACCCCTGCCTACATATACTGGGACATATACCCCTGCCTACATATACCCCTGCCTACATATACTGTCTGGGACATATACCCCTGCCTACATATACTGTCTGGGACATATACCCCTGCCTACATATACTGGGACATATACCCCTGCCTACATATACTGTCTGGGACATATACCCCTGCCTACATATACTGTCTGGGACATATACCCCTGCCTACATATACTGTCTGGGACATATACCCCTGCCTACATATACTGTCTGGGACATATACCCCTGCCTACATATACTGTCTGGGACATATACCCCTGCCTACATATACCCCTGCCTACATATACTGTCTGGGACATATACCCCTGCCTACATATACTGGGACATATACCCCCTGCCTACATATACTGGGACATATACCCGTGCCTACATATACTGGGCACATATACCCCTGGCTACCTGTTCTGGGGACATCTCTACCCCTGGCTACCAGTTCTGGGGACATCTATACCGCTGGCCACCTATTCTGGGGACACCTATAGACCTGGGGCTACCTATTTTTGGGGAACCACTGCTGTCAGATTGAGTGTATTTTGGGGAACTGCTGCCAGGTGAGAGGTGTCTACATATTAAGGGGGCATTCTGCCTATTTATGTGAAAAGCTGTCTATTTATGTGCCTCATGACTGCTGAATTTGTCTTGTTGCGGGCCTCATGGTTACTGACTTTGTCTTGTTGGGGGCCTCATGATTTGTTGGGGGCCTCAAGATTGCTGAATTTGTCTTGTTGGGGGCCTCATGATTGCTGAATTTGTCTTGTTGGGGGCCTCATGATTGCTGAATTTGTCTTGTTGGGGGCCTCATGATTGCTGAGTTGGTCATGTTGGGGGCCTCATGATTGCTGAATTTGTCTTGATGGGGGGGGCCTCATGATTGCTGAATTTGTCTTGTTGGGGGTCACATGATTGCTAACTGCGAGACTATGGAAAAAGCTGAATCATCATCATATGAGACAATAGCATTAAACCTACTTTTTCTGCTTTTTAAAACAGAAAATGAAACTGGGAGGTTCTAAAAAAAATGAATAATTTTTTTCAGGAGTACGATGGATGAAATTGTTTATCTTCACAGTTTATTTTCAACTTAATTTTCCATAATGTTCATGTATGAGTTAAAACGTTTGTATTTAGTTTAAATTGCTGTTGGCACTTTGTGATAGTAAAGTGACTTTGCAGTTTGGACACTCGACCTCCAAAAGGTTCGCCACCATTGTCCTAATCTAATGTCCCACCATTGCTTAGTTCATGTAAACTTGTCTCCACCCACGACCACACCCACATTCTGGTTCATGACCACACCCATTTTTCGGCGCGGCGCGCTACGCGCGCCGCATGACGTAGCTCCATTTTTTGGCGCGCTACGCGCGCCACACAACACCAGCCCAAATTTTTAACTCCCCACTTTTTGCCCCCCCCTGGAAAATTTTCTGCGGACGCCCATGCTAAATACTAATGAGAAATAAACTAACAGAGGACAGGAGGACAGCTGCCCACACAGGCAAGGCCCTGAGGCCTAAAGCTGTAAGCCTGCAGCAGCTGTCTGAGTCTCTCTCTATGTAACACAAAAGCTACTAACTAAAATACAATGTCTATCTAACTAACAACAATATAGGTGTGTATAGGAGGTGTATGTGAGCAAAAACGCTAGGTAAATGACCACAATAGAGCTCTTGCTAAGCCAAAGCACAAAGGAGCAACTCTCTCTCTATGCAAGTCTCAGGCAAGGACGGAGAAACGGAACATGGCGGCCGCTATTTATAGGGTAGGGGCTGGCCAGGGTCCCCCTCTGTGATTGGCTGCCGTCAGAGGGCCTGGGAGCCCTCTGATTGGCTCTAAGGACATCAATCTGGGCTATGACGCTATTCGAGCTCTGTATTCGAGCTCAAATAGCGCCGTTTGCTCGAATAGTGAATGGGCTATTCGCGTTTACTCGAATAGCCCATTCGAATAGCTGCAGCTATTCGGAGCTCGAATACCGAGCTCGAATAGCTGGAAAAGAGCTCGAATATTCGAGCTACTCGAATATTCGAGCTCTGCTGAGCACCACTAATCAGCAGTGGCCAATCAATTCAAAATATCCTAACCAATCAGTCACATCCACAATCCTGCGGACCTGATGGGGAACTAAAAACGCTCACCTGCTGATGCAGACGCCTCCCCTGTGTCCCTCCCATCCACGAACACCCAATGACCGCCGCCTCTGCCCCCTTCTCCCGTCCTATCCGGCTGTCAAACCACGCTGGCCGCGCATGCGGACAAGCTAGGGGACCATGTCGGATGACGCCACGACGACAGCGCAGAAGCGCAGCCGTCAGGCGTCTAGACGGGAGACGCGATGACGTCAGCGGCAGCAGCCGCTGTCTGTCATCTGTTGGAAGGCGGGGCAGAGACGGAGGACATGAGGAAAGCCCATATCAAAATAGGAAGTAGCATAAATGGTAAACATTGTAGGCAGAGCGACCACATAATCATATGTGACACTCATACATTAATCATCTAGGCCAAAATCTATGTCTAAACCACAGTAATAACACACATCAATGGCATACCTAGTAAAGTGTAAGGGAGCATATGGATTTGCAGAGAGCGAAGTGCAGGGCAGCCAGCTATGCTTTAGGACCCTATTCCCAGACATACACCCTATAGGACACTGTTCCTAGGTACAAGAACAATGAAAAAGTTTTTATTCAAAATGCCTGTCAAAATTACAAAGATATAATAGAGATAAAAAATTAAAAAATTAAAATTACAAAATCATAAAAATGATAAAAATAGAAAGAAAAAAAAAATTACTGTAAATAATAATAAAATAAATAAACTGATTCTGGATATCATACAGGCTGGGTACAATGGAGGCGGGCAGTCATATAAAGGGAATAAGATCCAATTCTCTATTAAGGCCCCGTGGCTCCATTGTATCCAGCCTCTTAATCCAATATGCTTCTCTCCAAAGTAATTTTTTAATGCGGTCACCCCCACGTCTCAGTGGAGCCACTTGTTCAATAACCATGAACCTCAACTGACTTGCACTGTGTTTAGCCTGTACAAAATGCGACGCAACCGCTTGATCGACTAACCGTTCACGAATCGCATATTTATGCGACGACAATCGCTTTTTTAATTTCTGTGTGGTTTGTCCAATATAAAGCAAACCACATGGACATTTCAAGGCATATACGACATACTTAGAGTCGCATGTATGCCACCCGTTAATCTTAAATTTGGTGCCGCGGTAGGGGTGACAGATTTCACCCCCCTTAATCACAGCACTACAGTGCACACAGTTGAGACATGGATAAGTACCTCGCCTATTTGTTCTCTGAGGGACCTCCCTCACACTTTCTGCATGCACCAACCGATCACGGAGGGTTGGGGCACGTTTATAAGAAATCAATAGAGGATATCTAAAATATTCAATCTCTGGAAAAGTGTCAGACAGCAGATGCCAATGGCGTCTGACAATTTTCGCGATCGTATCGCTCTTTGTATTATATTTCGTAATAAAGGGTATACGTTTACTCAGCTGTTGTCTGGGTCTGCATCCCTCAGCACGGTCAGTCACCCTCGCACGTGATCTCTGCAAAATATTTTTAGGGTAACCTCTGGCTAGAAATTTCTCTTCCATCTCCTCAAACCTACGTCCACGTACTGTCATGAGTGACGTCACGCTCATGCGCAGAGAGTGCCCGGCAACAGGAGCGCGATCTAGGACGCGCTCCGCCGGGCAGCGCAGGCGTACTACTCCGGGTCATTGCGACCCGGAAGTAGTAAGAGGCCCAGAGAGGTTCGCCAGGCGAACTGTTCGGCCCAACACTACCTTGAACGAGAACCAGTTATGGCGGGCAAAGATGACACCACATTCCTTTCACGAGAATCATATGGAGGCGGGCAAGTCTGCCATTTGTGACCCCGGGTAATGGCCGGGGAATGAGGGATGGAATCCGGTGTGGAGCCTGAGAAACGGCTACCACTACACATCAAAGGAGGGCAGCAGGCAGGCATGCACGCCCGCCCCGAGGTAGTGACCAAAAATAACAATACAGGAGGCGGAATTTCGAGGCCCTGCTGTGTATTTGAAATGAATTAACTTTAAATCCTTTAACGGGAATCCGTTATGGAGGGCAAGTCTGCCATTGTCACCGCGAGGAATGAAGGTTGGATTCCGGCCCGAAGTGGGAGCCTGCTGAGACCCATGCTGTAGCTGCCCTGACCGTGCTTTGCAGACCAGGCATCTGTGGTCAGATGGACCCTTGAGCCAGCGGAAGACAAACCAAGTCGAAAGCATTTGCCAAGAATGTTTTACGGAGGGCAAGTTTTGTTGGCATTTTTGTAAATTGTTTGAAAATGTAGATGGTTGTATTTTTAAATTGTTTGAAAATGATAGATGGTTGTATTTTTAAATTGGTTGAAAGTTTAGATGGTTGTATTTTTAAATTGTTTAAGTGTAGCCATTCTTCCTCCCCCCAGCCACGAACAATACCATGGGAACGTGGAGCAGCAGAAGCCCCCTGTGACGGCTGCCGCGGTTGTTCTCCGCGGCTTGTCTTTTGAGGGGTGCTGCTTTTCCTCAGGTGTTCTTGCCATAGCTGTTTGTGCCTTTTCTCCAGGTGCCTTCGTAAGGCACTTGTCCCTACGTGAGAGTTGGCCTTTCCACGGCTCAATTTTTGCTGGCAGAGACAACAGATGGCTTTGCTCCGATCTGAGACACACACGTTAAAAAATTTCCAAACCGCTGAGCCCCCCTGGGGTGATGGCGCTACGGTGGCATCAGCAGCTGACGTTGAAGGGCATGTTGGCTGTCTGGCCATAGCTGGCGATACATGGCGCCGGACACTGCCCCCAGCTGTTTCTGAGGATGAGCTCCCTCTGCTTCTATCATGGAGTCGTCTCCTCCTAGTCCTCTCTGACTCTTCCTCTGAACTGTCCCCCTGGTCATCTCCTCTACCGGGAACATATGTGGTATCCGTATAATCGTCATCATAATCCTCCTGGCCAGCTGCACTTTCCTCAGACACCTCCTCAACTGCACCAACTTCAGGTGTTTCATCAGTCCTCTCCACACACGTTTCGTCCATACTATCGCCACCTAACTCAGACGTAGGAGGTGGTGTACCTGCGCCTTCTTCTTGTTGTTGCAGTAGTGGCTGTGAATCGGTGATTTCACCACCACCACCACCACCAAATAACTCCTGCGAAGTGTCAAATGCAGCGGATGTGGTGCTTGTTGTAGCGCTGGTGGCTGCGGGAGATGAGGTGTTCTATGTTAAATACTCAATCACCTCCTCACGATTTTGGGAAGTGATGGCACGTGCCTTCTTCTGAGCACTGTATTTTGGGGCAGGTCTGCACGAAATCACAGCAACACCACCTCGCACAGACCTGCCGGTGCCTGGTGGCCTTCCTCTGGGTCTGCCTCTTCCTCTACCTGGTTTGTCCATTTTGTCCATCTCGAGGGGATGCTAGGTATATGCAGTGAGCTGGGTTCACTGAACAGTAAAGGTACTAGGATGCAGTGAGGTGGGTTCACTTAACACAACAGGTAGTAGGATGCAGTGAGCTGGGTTCACTGAACAGTAAAGGTACTAGGATGCGGTGAGGTGGGTTCACTCAACACAACAGGTAGTTGTAGGTATTTGCAGTGAGCTGGGTTCACTCAACACAACAGGTAGTAGTAGGTATATGCAGTGAGCTGGGTTCACTCAACACTACAGGTAGTTATGTGCAGTGATGAGGTGGGTTAAGTAAACACAACAGGTAGTAGTAGGATGCAGTGAGCTGGGTTCACTCAACACAACAGGTAGTAGTAGGTATATGCAGTGAGCTGGGTTCACTCAACACTACAGGTAGTTATGTGCAGTGATGAGGTGGGTTAAGTAAACACAACAGGTAGTAGGTATATGTAGTGAGCTGGGTTCACTCAACACTACAGGTAGTTATGTGCAGTGATGAGGTGGGTTAAGTAAACACAACAGGTAGTAGTAGGATGCAGTGAGCTGCTTTCACTCAACACTACAGGTAGTTATGTGCAGTGATGAGGTGGGTTAAGTAAACACAACAGGTACTGGGGGTATATGCAGTACTGGGTAGTACAATGTGCAGCTCCCTGTCACACACACAGGCAGTCAGTCACTGAATGTGCTGGGCTGCTGGCAGTGGCACACACACACTATCAATTAGCAAGGCTGTGCATGCAACAAAAGTGTCAGTTTGACACACAGTAAAAAAAAAAAAAAAGTACAGGATGAGCTCTGACAAAAGCTAGGGTGCTATAAAGCAATAACAATCAGCCAGGAGCAAACTAAGCAGCCAAGAACCTAACTAATCTGTCCCTAGAAGAACAAGTCTGCAGCAGCTGTCCCTTTCCTCTCACTAGCAGGCACACGAGTGAGTGTAATGGCCGCCGGAGCCTGCCTTATATAAGGGGGGGGTGGGGCTCCAGGGCTTACTGTAGCCTGAATGGCTACAATGTGCCTGCTGACTGTGATGCAGAGGGTCAAAGTTGACCCTCATAGTGCATTATGGGGTGAATCGAACTTCCGTAAAAGTTCGCCTGGCGCAGGCGAACGCGAACCCCCAATGTTCGCCTGGAACCGTTCGCCGGCGAACCGTTCGCTACACCTCTACTGAGAGATAGAAGCGGTGTAGCCTGGCAAGGGAGCGCCCTGAAATGTACATGTATTGATTTATTTTTTTGTCTCTCTGAGCAGCAGC
This sequence comes from Hyperolius riggenbachi, assembly GCF_040937935.1. Lineage (NCBI taxonomy): Eukaryota > Metazoa > Chordata > Amphibia > Anura > Hyperoliidae > Hyperolius > Hyperolius riggenbachi. Next base: position 73,774,220 of record NC_090646.1, on the reverse strand, counting down.
AGATGTTGTGCGCTGCTGGCTCAGATGAATGGCAGACAGCTGCGGCTGGTGGCTGCAGGGGAGTGGAAGAGAGTGCACGCGAATGTGTGGGGCGTACACTCTCTTCAGGTTGCTAGGCAACCGGGAATGCGCAGCTGGGAAGTTTCTGGAGAAAGGGGGTCGCTCGCGCTGAGAGCGCGAGCACAGGGGATTGAGCGGCGCAAGGGAAAGCCGTTAGGGAAAACTGGATTTACCCAGTTCTAGAGATGGGAAGTTCGGATCTTTTCAATGATCCGGATGATTCGAATCGGATCATTGAAAAGATCCGGATCTTTGATCCGAATCTTGGATCATTTTTCTACCGAAGCATTCGGGGGTGAAATGAATAGCAGGACAGGTCTTTCCCTGCTGTGGACAGGAGAAGGGGAGGGGGGTGGACACACAGAGAAGGGGAGAAGATGGACAGAGGGCAGGGAGTGGACAGAGAAGGGAGGAGGGATGAGAGGAGAGCAGAAATGTTTGTTTGCACACAATACCCACATGCTGCAATCATATGCTTTACATGTATTTCACCTATATGTTCATCTGTGTACTTTGAATGCAAACGTCGCACAGTGAAAGAAAGCATTCCCCAAAGCATTCCCAGAAGTGAAGTACAGCTGTATAGAGCAGTGCAGGAGGATCATATTGCGCTGCAATCACAGTGCCTGCAAAGTTACTGAGCTGTGCTGAGCTGAGCCAAAAGCTTCCAATGTGTTCACTATGCACAACTACGGAACAGACAGCCTATAATGAGCAGCACATTTCAGCCAGTATGTGTGCTCTACACATATCTGGCAGTGGCACCCATGTCCCCTCTCTCTCATCTACCTGTCCCTGCAAGGCTGGCTCCCCTCCAACAGAGCGATACATCTGTGCTCTGCTTCCAGGACCCCGCTGCCCGCTGAGAGGGGGCGTGTCGCTCCTGGCCCCGCCCCTTTTGCGATCCGAATCACTCATTTTGATGATTCGACTCACAAAATAGATTAGGATCAAAGATCCGAATCGTTCATGATCCAGACAACACTACCCAGTTCTCTCTGAGGTGGTGGCGCAGTTGCTGCAGTGTGAGGAGGAAAGAGGACACGGCTGGAGTTGCGGGGACCGTCTGGAAGAGGCAACTGCAGAAACGAGCAAGCGGGTACCAGGAGACTTTCCCTGCAGCAATCAGACGCTATCCCGCAGGGCCTAAAAGGCTTAGAGAGAGAGAGAGAGAGAGAGAGGCACTATCGTTTACAGAGGCAATAATAAGGACAGAAGACGTGAAGTCCGCAATGAAAATCTTGGAGTGATGAGTATAACCTATATTTGTACATAGCCAATATAAAGAGAGGGGGAAATACAGTTATAGTATTAATAAACTGAATTCGCTAGTAAAATTGAAGTTGGTAATGAGTCGTCCTGCCGCCGCTGCTGCCACAAACACCACCAATGATTGTAGGAGGGGGAGCGCTGAGAGGAGAGCCCGAGGTGAGGGAGGAGGGGGAATTTCCCCCCTCTCCACCGATCTGCCACACTCTCCTCTTATGCTGCGACCCCTCCTGCCCCCCAAAAGTCCCTGAGTGGCCCTGGGGGGGGGGGGGGGAGGGGGGATTTTTTTTTTTTGCAGGGGGGCCCGGGGATTTCTAGGTACGCCCCTGACTCCAGAATCAACATTCTCTCACTGAGGCTGCAGCTTCTTGTGGGGGCGGGCTCGGCTGCCTCTCTCATTCTATTAGCTGGAGGGAGGCGCCAGATAAAGAAGGAGAAGTAAGAAGGGAGGGAGAAGGAGGCTGTTTATATTATGCGGGATTCCCTGGCTGAATACACAGCTCGTGCAGGGGGGGGGGGGGGGTGTTCCAGTCACCCGGTATAGCCCCTTCCGTTCGCCAGTGGACAGTGAAGGAGATTGAAGGAAGAGACTGAGATTCACTAACTGCCTGCCTGCCATTAGTATGTTTTACTCATTTTTCTTTTGGAACTGCATTGTTTTTTTTTGTCCCCTGCTCTCTGGCCATGTTTTCATCACTAAGTGGGAAGTGAGGAGATGTCATTGTATATATATATATATATACAGTGGGTTGCAAAAGTCTTCGGCCCCCTTGAAGTTTTCCACATTTTGTCACATTACTGCTACAAACATGAATCAATTTTATTGGAATTCCACGTGAAAGACCAATACAAAGTGGTGTAAATGTGAGAAGAGGAACGAAAAATCATACATGATTCCAAACATCTAAAAAAAAAAAAAATGCAAAGTGGGGTGTGCGTAATTATTCAGCCCCCTGAGTCAATACTTTGTAGAACCACCTTTTGCTGCAATTACAGCTGCCAGTCTTTTAGGGTATGTCTCTACCAGCTTTGCACATCTAGAGACTGAAATCCTTGCCCATTCTTCTTTGCAAAACAGCTCCAGCTCAGTCAGATTAGATGGACAGTGCATTTGAACAGCAGTTTTCAGATCTTGCCACAGATTCTTGATTGGATTTAGATCTAGACTTTGACCGGGCCATTCTAAAGGCTCATACACACGGGGTACGGCCATCGCCGCAACCACGTGGCACGGGCGTGTTGCGGCGACAGGTCGCCCGTGTGTATGACGCTCGCGCCCCGAACTGTCGCCCGTCGGAGCTGTCGCCAGGCAATTGACATGTTCAATCGCTGGCTACAGCTGTCGCCGCAACTTTGCCGGAACTGTCGCTAGTCCCGCATGTGTATGCGGGCTAGCGACAGCAACCCACACACAGCACACAGAGCTTCCGGCGGGGGGAAGGGACCTCGGCGACAGCTTCCGCCGCATCGCTAATCCTTCTGCTGCCATGTGGATGCAGAGGGACTTGGCGCAGAGCTGTCGCCGAGCTGTCGCGCACACGCTCCCGTGTGCTAGCGACAGCTACAAATGTAGCTCGTGTGTATCTAGCTTAACACATGGATATATTTTGTTGTAAACCATTCCATTGTTGCCCTGGCTTTATGTTTAGGGTCATGTCCTGCTGGAAGGTGAACCTCCGCCCCCGTCTCAAGTCTTTGGCAGACTCCAAGAGGTTTTCTTCCAAGATTGCTCTGTATTTGGCTCCATACATCTTCCCATCAACTCTGACCAGCTTCCCTGTCCCTGCTGAAGAGAAGCACCCCCAGAGCATGATTCTGCCACCACCGTGTTCAGAGTGATGTGCAGTGTTAGTTTTCCGCCACACATAGCGTTTTGCATTTTGGCCAAAAAGTTCAATTTAGGTCTTATCTGACCAGAGCACCTTTTTCCACATGTTTGCTGTGTCCCCCACATGACTTGTGGCAAACTGCAAATGGGACTTCTTATCCTTTTCTGTTAACAATGGCTTTCTTCTTGCCACTCTTCCATAAAGGCCAACTTTGTGCAGTGCACGACTCATAGTTGTCCTATGGACAGATTCCCCCACCTGAGCTGTAGATCTCTGCAGCTCATCCAGAGTCACCATGGGCCTCTTGACTGCATTTCTGATCAGCGCTCTCCTTGTTCGGCCTGTGAGTTTAGGTGGATAGCCTTGTCTTGGTAGGTTTACAGTTGTGCCATACTCCTTCCATTTCTGAATGATCGCTTGAACAGTGCTCCGTGAGATGTCCAAGGCTTTGGAAATATTTTTGTAGCCTAAGCCTGCTTTAAATTCCTCAATAACTTTATCCCTGACCTGTCTGGCGTGCTCTTTGGACTTCATGGTATTGTTGCTCCCAGTATTCTCTTAGACAACCTCTGAGGCCGTCACAGAGCAGCTGTATTTGTACTGACATTAGATTACACACATGTGCCCTCTATTTAGTCATTAGCACTCATCAGGCAATGTCTATGAGCAACTGACTGCACTCAGACCAAAGGGCACATCCCACTTTGCAGTTATTTATTTGTAAAAAATGTTTGGAATCATGTATGATTTTCGTTCCACTTCCCACGTGTACACCACTTTGTATTGGTCTTTCATGTGGAATTCCAATAAAATTGATTCATGTTTGTGCCAGTAATGTGACAAAATGTGGAAAACTTCAAGGGGGCCGAAGACTTTTGCAAGCCACTGCATCCTACTAATATAATAAATGGGAAAGTTTGGATGTTTGGATATTTGGATGTTTGGATGTTTGTTACTCGATCACGCAAAAATGGCTGAACGGATTTGAATGAAATTTGGCACATACATAGTACGTTACCTGGAATAAAGTATAGGATACTTTTTGTTCCCATAACCAAAAAGGGGGCGGAGACAAATACAAATTTCACTGGAAAATGTAAACTGCAGCCATTCTTACATGGTAGAGTTCTCAAACTTTGCACAGTTGGTCGCTGGGTGACTAGGATTAATATTCAGAAAGGTGGAGCCTACAAAAGCCAATCATAATTCACCTATTGATTTTCAAGGGGAGTATTTACATTGCTGCCATTCTTGCACTGTTAATGGCACAAGCCTCAAACCTGGTACAGTTGATCATTGGGTGACTGGGGTTCAATTTCAGAAAGGGGGGTGGAGCCAGAAACAGCCAATTAGATTTGTTTCATTCCAATGCAAATAATTGATGACAAACACAGCAAAGCTCACAAACTTGGTAATTGAGTAATTGAGTGTGAGGGTTACAAAAGTGGGCACAGCCAACACTAGCCAAATACATAAGCGGGCAACATGGGGTCATAAGTGGGTGGAGACAAATACAAATTTTACTGGGAAAATGTAAACTGCAGCCATCCTTACACTATTAATTGTAGGGTTCTCAAACTTTATACAGTTAATTACTGGGTAACTGGGATTCATATTCAGAAAAGTGGGTGGAGCCAACAAAAGCCAATCAAAAATTACCTATTGATTTTTCAGGGGAATATTTAATTGCTGCCGTTCTTGCACTGTTAATGGCACAAGCCTCAAACCTGGTACAGTTGATCATTGGGAGACTGGGATTTAAATTGATAAAAGGGGTGGAGCCACCAACAGACAATCTTATTTGTTTCATTTTAATGCCAAAAACCGCAAAGCTCACAAACTTGGTCATTGAGTAATTGAGTAATTGTGTGTTAGGGTTAGGAAAAGTGGGAGCAGCCTACACCAGCCAAATATATAATCGGGCAATACCGGGTCATCAGTGGGCGGAGACAAATACACATTTCACTGAGAAAATGTAAACTGCAGCCATTCTTACACTGTTAATGGTAGGGTTTTTAAACTTTGCACAATTGGTCACTGGGTGATTGGGATTAATATTCAGAGAAGTGGGTGGAGCCTAAAAAGGCAATCAAAATTCACCTATTGATTTTCAAGGGGAATATGTAATTACCGCCATTCTTGCACTGTTAATGGCACAAGCCTTAAACCTGGCACAGTTGGTCATTGGGTGACTGGGGTTCAAATTTAGACAAAGGGATGGAGCCACAAACAGCCAATCAGATTTGTTTAATCTCAATGCAAATTATTTATGCCAAAGACCGTAAAGCGCACAAACTTGGTCATTGAGTAATTGTGTGTTAGGGTTAGAAAAAGTAGGCGGAGCCAACACCAGCCAAATACATACCCAAACAATGTCAGGAAATCAGTGGGTGGAGAAAAATCAAAATCCACCTATTGATTTTTAAGGGGAATATTTAATTGCTGCCATTCTTGCACTGTTAATGGCACAAGCCTCTTGCACTGTTAATCACCTGTACCTGGTACACTTGGCCATTGGGTGATTTGGGTTCAAATTCAGAAAAGGGGTGGAGCCACAGCCAATCAGATTTATTTTATTTTAATGCAAATTATTGATGACAAAGACCGCAAAGCTCACAAACTTGGTCATTAAGTAATTGTGTGTTAGGGTTAGGAAAAAGGGGTGGGGCCAACACCAGCCAAATACATACCTGGACAACGCCGGGCGTCCAGCTAGTATATATATATATATATATATATATATATATATATATATCCTACCTAATAAAAGCTAAGTGTCGCTGCGTCCAGCAGTTTTATCCCTGTGTTCCAGGAATTTTGTTACTGTGCACGTGCACAGTAACGGGCAGCTGGGACCAGGAAGCTGGACGTGTGAGCGAGGTGGGCGGGTGTGGGCGAACGAGGTGGGCGGGTGTGGGCGAGCGAGGTGGACAGGTGTGGGCAAGCGAGGTGGGCGGGTGCCGGCACGCGCCTGCGTCGGGCGCGCGGCGTTTGCTTGCACGTGCATGTGCAGCGGCGGCCGTAGACCTAGAGCCTGTTTTTAAATGGGCTGGGTCTACTAGTATATATATATAAAAGTTGAGACCCCCTTCCTGAACAGTTTCCAGTACTCTGCATAGCTGATACTGCTTAGTTCACCATAACAGCATTTATCTTCGATATTATGACTGTGAATAAGCATATGGACTGTAATTACAGCCTGTTAAATCAATCTCAGGTAATTACCTAGGAGATAATGGCTCTAATGCTGTGTCTTAACCTTCACATAGACTGTAAAGGCCTCCGTCGTCTGCTTTATACATACATGCTGAGATGTGCTAAATAACTGAGTTGTTTAGTTAAAAGTGGCCAGGATTTCTTGTTGTTTTGAGAAAAGATACTCAACTATAGTCTGGATCGTTCAGCAGCTATTCCTGAAGCCTGGAAGAGAAAGAAGAAGATTAATACAAAGGGATTACCAGTTTAAAGGAATACTATCGATTCACATATTTTTTTCAATTGACACAGGAATTGTTTGGGAAGTGCTGCTAAGTACTGGTGTATACATTTTAGTAGCAACTTCTTTGTTTACTGGTATAAATATACATTCAAACTTTACTGATGCCAAAACTGAGCTGACTGAGCCATGAGGAGAGGGGAAATTCCCCTCACACTTGATCAGTTAACTCTATGTGTAACTCTGTGTGTGACAGAGAAGGGAGCTCCCAACAGCTGCAGCTCCTGTGTCCTGTGTTTCTGACTGACTGTCTGAAGAGAGAAGAGGAAATGTAACTAATTGTCACAGCTTTTTCATACTGTTTTTGCTTTCAGAGTTTGGTATGTTTGATATTTGCTCTCTGTAGTCTGATATGCAACTTTGGCTGTGCATTGAAGCAGACACCCCTTCTGCAATTGATTTGTCCCAATATAGCTAAATCCTACCCTCAATAAATTACAGCTTTTGCCTCTGATATTTAACGTGAAAAGTAGGAAAATGTTTACACAGCTACTTAGACATTATTTGCACACTGTCATTTTAGAACACTTGGGTATCGATAGTATTCCTTTAAATAAAAGTTATTGGTTAGTGACCTTTAGAAAGACTGTACTGGTGACATCTGGATCATCCTATGAAAAAGAAATCCATGAGTGAACAAAGGAGCATTTTTTTTCTAAAGACTATTATTGTTTTCTTTTTCTCTCCAGTCATACTCACTTTTTCTTTTTGGTATTTTTTTTTATTTTTTTCTTACCCTTAAAGGACTCACGAGGTGACATGTGACATGATGAGATAGACATGGGTATGTACAGTGCCTAGTACACAAATAACTATGCTGTGTTCCTTTTTTTCTTTCTCTGCCTGAAAACTTTTGTGGCAGTAAATGACTTCTAAGAGCAGGAAAGAGATAAAAAAAAGATCAATAGTTCATATATTTTAACCCTGGCATACTTCAATTAATGTGTCATTGAGAAAATGCCATGAAACAGTAAAAGCTTAAAAAGTTGATCTAAATATAAAATAAAACTGTGTGATAACTTTAAAAGTAATTTTTAGAAGGAGGAGGACAAATACAATTGTTTATCTCGTTTATTTCACCTCGGATGTCCTTTAAGACCTCGGTTGTGAGAATGCACCTGCAAGAAACAGAAACACAACTTTTAATTATCTGAGAGAGGAAGGGAGAGAGATAATTTTATTTATTTACTTATTTATCTTCCCTTTTCTATTCATTAACTAATTTATCTATTTATTAACGTGATTCTTCTCAATTTCCTTCTCTATTAATTTTCTAATGTATTAATCAAATTATTTATTTATTTAGTGTAATTTAAGTGAATATATATATATATATATATATATATATATATATATATATATATATATTAGTAAATTCCGTACAGATACTTACCTGGGAGGCGTCGATGTGCTGGGATTACGGAGTTGGGTATCCCTTCCTGGGACAGCCAGAGTTGTCTATTATAAAGAACAAAGATTGTAACTGAATTGTATTGTAAACATTTTGGTATTTTTCATTGGTTGAGACTACATTTACTTTTACCAAATTTTCTTTTTTGGTATTAATAAAACTCTTTACTTCCAAATTACTGTATCAGTGTCTGGTTGATTTCTTCCTGTCAGTCCTGGTTCATTCTGGTTACAGAGGCACGCCCGCTATGGACACCCGGGCCGGCCCGATTGGCGTCGCTGACGTCACATGGCAGGCGCCGTGTGCATCATGACGTCACTTGCGGATACTCCAGTCGTGCGCTGCCAACCAGGCCAGAGCGGTGCTTGCCATCCCTGACATGGCCGTGCGCGTGCGTGGGCGGGGAAAGGAGTCCAGGATATCCATATACGTGCAGTGTTCATATACGTACTTTACTCATATAGTAAAGTACGTGCGGCAATTTAAAGGGGAAGAAGCTGCTTCTTCCCCCTTTAAATTGCTGTATGTACTTTACCTTCTGAGTAATTGCTTTCTCTTTCCCTTATTTTGTAGATGGCACTAAACCTGCACTTCACTTACAACAAGACCTGCTTTATGGACTTTTATGTTAACACTGCCTCTGTTTCCCTGCTTTGTTGCTCTCCTGTTGGCTGTGTATATCCTGGACTCCTGTCCCCACCCACACACGTGCGGTGGCCATGTCAGGGCTAGCAAGCGCCGCTCTGGCCTGGTTGGCAGCGGAGCGGTGGAGACTGGAGTATCCGGAAGTGAAGTCATGACGCACACGGCGCCTGCCGCGTGACGTCCGCGACTCCAATTGGGGCGGCCTGGGTGTCTATAGCGTGCGTGCCGCTTCTATCTGTCAGGTATTTAAAAAAGAAGTTTACTCAGTATCATTGCAGCAGCCAGGAAGGAGCCTCATGAGGCTTATGATCCCAGGGGATCTTTGTGATTTGCTCCCACTTTGTTGTATCTCCATTATACACTGTTAAAGTGAGCCTATGCTATCAGTTAATTGCTACGGGTAATGTTGTATGCATTTTTGTTGTTACTGAATACAATCCTTATGCATTTGAATCTCACTGCTGGTGTGCAAGTCAATTACTTTGTACACATAATACTAAACCTGCGTAGAACTTGTATGTGTCCACTTTTGGATTTTTGCATTTAAAAAGTAAAAAGATCAATGTTATCTGAATGCAAATGAGGTAGATGAACAGCAATGCAGGTCCAGCTCTCCTAAAGAGTAAACAGAAGCTAGTTACTTTGAGCAGACACAGCTGACAACAAAGGAAAGCCAAAAGGCTTTAAAGTTAATTTATTTTTACTGACAGCTGAATGCACCAGATTGTATGTCACACTGATATGGCTGCTGTGCAGAGAACAAATCCCTTAAAGTGCACCTGAACTCTTGCACAGGACACACGAAAAACATAACAGTAATGCACCCTGTACGTATTTAAAGAGTTTAACCTATGTAATTCCCCCTCATTTGTGTCTAATGACTAGTTGTAATTTGATCTCCCCCCTGTGTCACATGACTGCCTATGGCAGATAAGCTCATTTGAAAGCACAAGCTGCCTGTAAACAATATGTCTGCTTCCATGAATCAGGAAGTAGAAAATGTGCAGATTTATTTTAGGATTTGTATCGGCTGTAACTAAGAAATTTTCTTTTTTGTTTAAAGGTTATTATGCTGTTGTGTATCTTTCAGAGTAGAGGGGAGTTCTGAGTTCAGGTTCACTTTAAAGAGAACTGGAAGTGAAAAGCACATGGTGGCTGCCATATTTATTTCCTTTTAAACAATACCAGCTGCCTGCAGGGGCGTAGGAATAGACCCTGCAGCCCCTGCAGTTGCAGGGGGGCCCCTAGCAAGTCAGGGGCCCGGAGGAGGAAAGGCTGTCACCACCGGCGTACCTACCGGGGATGCGACTCTCTCAGCCGCAGGGGGGCCGGCCGCCCGGGGCTGCTCTGGGGCCCGCTCACTGTGCGTGGGGGGAGCGCTGCTCTGGACCCCCCAGCAAGGTGCTCAACTGGCCGCAGCGTCTGCCAGTTCATTCCCCGCAGCCCCGCTCCACCAGCAGCCTGCATAGTCTCCGGCAGGCAGAGCAGGGCTACGGCAAGATGGCCGCCGAAGAAGCCCTACACTGGAGACTATTTGTGTCTCTAGTACAGGGTTTCGGCAGCCATCTTGCCGTAGCCCTGCACTCTGCCTGTCAGCGCGGGAGATGTGCTGCAGGAGGACTCGGGGAGCTGCGGGCCAGATGCCGGGAGAGGAGAAGACTTCTGTCAGGTAAGTGAATTGTTTTTTTTTCACAGGTGCATTTTTTTTTCTAGTGTCTGCTGCCCACATTGTGATTTTCAGGTGTCTGCTGCCCACATTGTGATTTTCAGGTGTCTGCTGCCCACATTACGATTTTCTGGTGACTGCTGCCCACATTACGATTTTCAGGTCACTGCTGCCCACATTGCGATTTTCAGGTGTCTGCTGCCCACATTACGATTTTCAGGTGTCTGCTGCCCACATTACGATTTTCAGGTGTCTGCTGCCCACATTACGATTTTCAGGTGTCTGCTGCCCACATTGCGATTTTCAGGTGTCTGCTGCCCACATTGTGATTTTCTGGTCACTGCTGCCCACATTGCGATTTTCTGGTGTCTGCTGCCCACATTACGATTTTCAGGTGTCTGCTGCCCACATTGTGATTTTCAGGTGTCTGCTGCCCACATTACGATTTTCTGGTCACTGCTGCCCACATTGCGATTTTCTGGTCACTGCTGCCCACATTGCGATTTTCAGGTGTCTGCTGCCCACATTACGATTTTCAGGTGTCTGCTGCCCACATTACGATTTTCAGGTGTCTGCTGCCCACATTACGATTTTCAGGTGTCTGCTGCCCACATTACGATTTTCAGGTGTCTGCTGCCCACATTGCGATTTTCAGGTGTCTGCTGCCCACATTATGATTTTCTGGTCACTGCTGCCCACATTGTGATTTTCAGGTGTCTGCTGCCCACATTGTGATTTTCAGGTGTCTGCTGCCCACATTGCGATTTTCTGGTGTCTGCTGCCCACATTATGATTTTCTGGTGTCTGCTGCCCACATTACGATTTTCTAGTCACTGCTGCCCACATTGCGATTTTCTGGTGTCTGCTGCCCACATTGCGATTTTCTGGTGTCTGCTGCCCACATTACGATTTTCAGGTGTCTGCTGCCCACATTGTGATTTTCAGGTGTCTGCTGCCCACATTACGATTTTCTGGTCACTGCTGCCCACATTGCGATTTTCTGGTCACTGCTGCCCACATTGCGATTTTCAGGTGTCTGCTGCCCTCATTACGATTTTCAGGTGTCTGCTGCCCACATTACGATTTTCAGGTGTCTGCTGCCCACATTACGATTTTCAGGTGTCTGCTGCCCACATTGCGATTTTCAGGTGTCTGCTGCCCACATTGCGATTTTCTGGTGTCTGCTGCCCACATTACGATTTTCTGGTGTATGCTGCCCACATTAGGATTTTCTGGTGACTGCTGCCCACATTGCGATTTTTCTGGTGACTGCTGCCCACATTGCGATTTTTCTGGTGACTGCTGCCCACATTGCGATTTTTCTGGTGACTGCTGCCCACATTAGGATTTTCTGGTGTCTGCTGCCCACATTACGACATTCTGGTGACTGACTGCTGCCCACATTAGGATTTTCTGGTGACTGCTGCCCACATTACGATATTCTGGTGACTGCTGCCCACATTAGGATTTTCTGGTGACTGATGCCCACATTGCAATTTTCTGGTGACTGCTGCCCACATGGCGATTTTCTGGTGACTGCTGCCCACATTGCGATTTTCTGGTGAACTCTGCCCACATTACGATTTTCTGGCCCACATTACGATTTTCTGGTGAACACTGCCCACGTTACGATTGTCTGGTGAATGCTGTCCACGTTACGATTTTCTGGTGAACGCTGCCCACATTACGATTTTCTGGCCCACATTACGATTTTCTGGCGAACACTGCCCAAGTTACGATTGTCTGGTGAATGCTGTCCATGTTACAATTTTCTGGTGAACTCTGCCCACATTATGATTTTCTGTCCCACATTACGATATTCTGGTGAACGCTGCCCACATTACGATTGTCTGGTGAATGCTGCCCACGTTACAATTTTCTGGTGACTGCTGCTCACGTTACTATTTTCTGGTGACTGGTGCCCACATTAGGATTTTCTGGTGAACTCTGCCCACATTAGGATTTTCTAAAGGCCCACATTACGATTTTCTGGTGAACTCTGCCAACATTACGATTTTCTGGCCCACATTACGATTGTCTGGTAAAATGCTGCCCACTTTACAATTAATTTACAGTGAAACGCTGCCCCATTACGATTATTTGGCACCTATGGGGGGGGCCCCATCCAAATATTCGCAGGGGGGCCCAGTGATTTCTAGTTACGCCCCTGGCTGCCTGGCAGTCTTGCTGATCTCTTTAGCTGCTCTGAAGTTCCTGAATCATACACCTGAAACAAGCAGGCAGCTAATTGGTTCGGACTTGGCTCAGAGCACCTTGACTCAGAGCACCTGATCTGCATGTTTGTCCAGCGTCTGCGGCTTAACATATTAGAGGCAGAATATCAGCAGGATAGTCAGGCAATCTGCATTGTTTAAAATGAAATAAAATGTATAGTTTACTATGAAGGGATTCTACTGTATATGTATTTCTGGCATAGAGTTGTATGTTGACTGTAAATATGCTCCATAAAATAGCTGTTTTTGCATCCCATGAACCAAGGTGTACCAGTTTTTGAGAGAGGCACGGGGGGCACAGAGACATGTCATGGAGCAGGGAACATGCCTCAGTCTGTGTCCCATATTACCCCCCCAGTGCCTTTACAGTGTAACTGAGACCAGCAAAAACAAAACAAGATATATACTGTATATACCTGGGGCTCCCTCCAACGGCCTTGCATATCTCCCAACTTTTTGAGATGAGAAAGAGGGACACTTAAGCCACGCCCCTGCCACACCCCTGATCACGCATTATCTCACCACTAGTCACGCATACCATAAAGATTTCATAAGAAAAATATGTTGTTTTATAATTCAAACCACACTGGTCCTTTCTATCCTGGTTCATTTTCCTCCATAATAACATTTTAAAATTAAATAATACATCAATTTAAAGGATGGGAATAAAGCTTTGAGTCAATCAAACACATTTTTTAGTAGAAACATACAGTATATATGTTTACATAGAAAGAGGGACAAAGTCCTGAAAGAGGGACAAATGAGGACAAAAGAGGGACAGAGGGACTGGGCTTCCAAAGAGGGACAGTTGGGGGCTATGCCCTTCAGACTGATCGGTCTGTCGCTATCTTCCTATGCTGCCTGGATCTTCCATTAGGTGGCCTGGTCTGGCTGTGTGTGCTCTCTCGTCACGCTCCCGTGGCCGGGAGCGTTCAGGGCCTGTGCAGAAGTACTGTGCAGGAGCAGAACTCTCCTGGCGACGGGAGTGCGATGGGGCACGTGGCCGGGCCGCGCATGTGCAGTACACCATGACTAGTGGAATTTTCGGCCCATCTACCGGAAGTTCCAGACGGCATAGGAAGACGGCAAGGAGCATGAAGGGGGCTGAAGAAAGCCCCAGGTATGTATATTTTTTTTATTTTGCTGGTCTCAGGTTAGCAGCATGTGCATTATGTGTGACGGTGCTGTGGTTGTACACCTGCTGCAGTGTGTAGTGATGTCTGCCTATGTGAGAGAGGAAGGAGGTTTTTGTACGGCTCTGTATCACTGTGTGTATGGGAGGCTGTTACTCTGCTGACAGTGATAGACGGCTTCATCTTCCTCCTTCACGCCAGTCACTGTCAGAGTGTAATGTGTGTAAGGTCCAGCACTGCTGCCAGTGAAGCGGCCTGGGACTCCTGTGTATCGGCTGGTTGCACCAGTGATGAGAAGTGTTGGAGACTTTCCTGATTTCTGTTGGTACCAGGCTATAAGGTTCCCAGTCCTGGAACTGGATGTACATGAGATGGTGACCTTCTCTCCTGGAGACACAGAGAAATGCTCTGGAGTCTGAGTCATCACAATCTGCCCACAGGATCCTGAGGATGGGAAGAGACACAGTCATTATTCATACATGTCTATCTTCCTATCAGTGCTGATGTGTGTATATATTGTACAATGTATAGATGGATGTGCACAGAGTAATGGGAGGAGCCTCATCTCTCACCCTGAATAGAAATGAAGATGACGGCCAGCAGATAACTGGGAGAAACCATCTTCATGTTTCTGGAGGGTCAGATACAAACTAGAAGACGTCTCCTGTACAATGATATCTATATAGAGGGTGACGGGGGAGGGGACACCCCAGGGACTGTGTATATGCAAATACTTGGAAGATGTAAATTCTGTGGTATGTCAGTGACAGTCACATCTGTGTAGTGGAGGCAGCACCATGGTGGAATGTCCCCTGAGGTGTCACTGCCATGCACAATATTATAAAAGGTTATTTTTCACGGGCAGTTTAGCACCCATCTGGCATACTTGTCAAGTTTTAATATTTATACCAATATGCTTCCAGACCATTATTATACGAGTCTGTATTTATACCACCCGGAGTACACGCTGTGGCCCTGATTTACTAATGTTACAGAGCAGTTAAGAGCCAACCAATCTGGATTGAATCCTTTAAAACATAATCTGATAATAGATGACCTGAGTGTGCTGCCCTTACCTGTGTCATATCAGATCAAAGTTAAAGAGACTCTGTAACAAAATGTCCAGCCTTAGTTCTTCTATCCTATAAGTTCCTTTGCCTGTTCTAATTTGCTCTGGCTTACTGCAGCCTTTCCTAATTGCACAGTGGCTGTGTTATCTCTGTTATATGATCTAATCTGTTTTCTTCTGTCGGGCTAAGGCTGGAATGTGTGGAATGTGCAGGGCTACTTGTGATCGGATAGAAGCGATACACACCCTCTGCAGGCCCCCTGCAGGCTCTGTATGACTCACACACTCTGCTTATGTGAGCCTATCACAAGCTGGTTAGTTTGTTTGTAAACACTGCCTAAAACTGTTAATTACAAGCCAGAATTGCAGCAGAGAGTGGCAGAAACAGCACAGAGGGGCCCAGGAGAACATAATGAATAGAATGGTATGCTTTTTGCTGTAAAAATCTTAGAGTACAGATTCTCTGTAAAGGAGTTATCCAGGCTAGATAAAGAAAATAAAGGCTACTTACCGGAGGTTTCCTCCAGCCCCAAGCTCCCAGGACCTCCCTCGCACCTCTGCGCGCAGCCGTTCGCCAGAGCTCCATCCCTGTCCCCGACAATGACGTCAGAGCGACCTCCAGGTCGCTCTGTACTCCACCTGCGCGAGCAGCGCTGTCAATCACCGCCACGTGGGCCGAGCAGACTCGCTCTGACATCGCCGGGGACCGGGACGGAGCTCCGGCGAACGGCTGCGCGCAGAGGTTCGGCGAGGGAGGTCCTGGGAGCTTGGGGGCTGGAGGAAGCCCCCGGTAAGAAGCCTTTATTTTCTTTATCTAGCCCGGATAACTCCTTTAAGGGTAATACTGATGGAGAAGAGTGGTCTATACATGCAGATGGGCACCCCGTATAACAAGTTAGAACTCTTTAGTGAAGAAAAACATGCAGAGATAAAACATACACCACAATCAGGTAGTGCAGCTTACTTAGAACAGAGAGGAACAGTGGGCCAGATTTATCAAAGCATTACCGACAGTTTTTTTCTAAAACTGTTCTAACCAGCAGAGGAACTGTTCTGCGTGATAGTAAGAAACTTCTCAAATCTTACGAATAGCGGCAGTTTAGTGTGGATTTCTAGAGCTGCACTACAGTTAAAGGAAAACTTAAGTCAAAAAAAAAAAATGACATTTACTCACCTGGGGCATCCCTCAGCACCCCGAAGCTGGATGGTGCCCTCGCAGCCCCGCTCCGATCGTCCTGTCCCCGCCGGCGGCTACTTCCGGTTCGGCGACAGCCGCCGACAGGCTGGGAACGCGGCTGTTCTTCCGCGTTCCCAGCCGCTGCTATCACCCTCTATGCTGCTATAGCGTATATATATACGCTATAGCAGCATAGAGGGTGATAGCAGCGGCTGGGAACGCGGAAAAACAGCCGCGTTCCCAGCCTGTCGGCGGCTGTCGCCGAACCGGAAGTAGCCGCCGGCGGGGACAGGACGATCGGAGCGGGGCTGCGAGGGCACCATCCAGCTTCGGGGTGCTGAGGGATGCCCCAGGTGAGTAAATGTCATTTTTTTTTTTTACTTAAGTTTTCCTTTAAGAAAAGTGCAAATCCATCCCTAAACTGCTGCAGATTAAGTGCTTCATAGCAGTTCTGCAGATAGTGCAGCATTGCAGGCTAGATGTGATTTGTGAAGGGCTCCCCCCCCCCCCCCCCACTCAGAGCCTGCTGACAACAGATGTGTTGGTTACCTCAGCAACAGTAATTCCCCTCACACACCACACTGCCTGAGAGACCTTCCTAACTCCTCTTATTTTTAAGATGGAATCTGCACTAGTTAGTGATTTCTTAGGCTGTCTGAGACAATTCTGCATGGATTTCTAAAAACCTACTAATATTTTTGGCTCAGACACTCTTGATAAATGTCCCCCACAGAGTGAAAACAGGAAATAACAATGCCACAGAGATCATCATCACATTTTACAGACAGTGACATCTTGTGGTTGTTTCACTATACTGCAGTTTAGGTAATAATTCTGTTGATATTTCCAACAAATACAAGGTGAATGAACCAGCACTAGCAGTGTAATATTCTAATAATTTATTGAGGTACTAATTACACCAGAGAGGAAATGTGTGCATCAACCAAGTGAACCTGACAAATCTGGCTTGCAAATTTGGCCTATTGGCTAATCACGAGACATTGCTCATGCAAATATGCATTTGCTTTAGCATGCCTAAATATGCAGGGTCAAAATCCAAAACCGCAAACCAATCGCCCTGCGGGAATTAGTTCTTGCTACATAGCACTATCCAGGGGCGCCACGAGGAGGCTTCCCATTGCCCCCATACAACCGGGGGGCCGTGGGGGTCCCAGGCTCTCTCACTGCCTGGAACCCACACAGCGGCACCCGGAGGGGGAGGCTGGGGGGTGCAGGCGATCTCCCCAGCGTGGCCAGCGCCGGGAAGAGCCGCCCGCACACACCTCCCAAGATTAAAAACAGGCACTTACCTTAACGTCCATTGCGTTCTGCTACATGCGCATGACCTGGGCGCGACACATAAGGGGAGGACAAGCGCAAACAGCCTGCTCCAGGGCTCTCACCTCCTAAAACAAGCCATTCACCACTTGCCTCCAAAGGAAAGAAAATGCAATGCTAATTACACCAGAGAGGAAATGTGTGCATCAACCAAGTGAACCTGACAAATCTGGCTTTGCAAATATAATCGACAAGAAACCATACATCATATGCATTCAGATGGCCCTTGGTCAGTGCCGGATAGTCTGGGTGAAAGCAGGTTTTGAATAACAGCCTTTCTCTGAATAGAGTCCCCATCTGGTGACTCTGAGGTAATTAAAAATAAACATCCTCGGTGGGCATAAGTATTGTCCCAGCTAATCAACACCTCCCCCCAGCCTTCTACAGGTATTCTTTCAGCTAAGACCAAAACCTCCCAGCTGCTCCTAGAGCAGAGGGAGATTACATATCACATCTCGGTTTAACGATTGTGTCACAAACCGACCGCGATCGCGTTTTGTTTCTCACGGCTGTTCCGTGACAGTTGACAATAAAGTTTACTATATAAAATATTATAAACATTTCAAACTATGGCAATAGCACCACTCAACTTGGGGTGCGGCAATTTAATGCGGCTACACCAATAGTTGAGACTACTCATGTGTGCTGAGTTTGAAGAAAAATAAATAAATTATGCCTAACCTTAACCCTAAGCCTAGGCACCATAATTTAACTTTGCAGCTTCTACTATTGCTGCCCATGGTGGCAGGGTGTAGATTAAGGAGTTAAGATTAGGTGGGCTAGGCGGTGGGAGGTTAAGGTTAGGCAGGGGGAAGTTAAGTTTATGCATGGGGGTGGAGTGGTTAAGATTAGGCAGCGGGAGTGGAGTGATTAAGATTAGGCAGTGAGGGTGGAGTGGTTAAGATTAGGCAGTGAGGGTGGAGTGGTTAAGATTAGGCAGTGAGGGTGGAGTGGTTAAGATTAGGCAGCGGGGGTGGCGTGGTTAGGATTAGGCAGCAGGGGGTGGAGTGGTTAAGGGTTAGGCACCAGGTGGGTTTTAGGGTTAGGCATAGGAGGGTTCAGAGTAGGCAGGGGTATAATTATATTACATAACTTGGTCCCGTTGATTGCGTCTCCTACACTTTCTGGTTAGTTTGCAGGTGTCCTGCACCCAGCCAATCACCATGTAGCTTCTGTCCTTGCATGGTGATAGGCTGGCTTCTGGAAATGTATAATAATGCTAGATGCCAGTAATGACATCTTATTACTAATGTTATTTAATGTTTTAGAAATGTCATAAAACATCAAATAACATTAGTAACAAAATGTCATTACCGGCATCACCCTTCACCATAATTTTGCAATGCTATTTTTAAATGTATGCTCTGTAGTGCTGTCTGCCTATGTGAGAGAGGAAGCAGGTATTTGTACGGCTCTGTATCACTGTGTGAATGGGTAGCTGTGATACTGCTGACAGTGATAGACAGCTTCATCTTCCTCCTTCACACCAGTCACTGTCATAGTGTAATGTGTGTAAGGAGATCCAGCACTGCTGCCAGTGAAGCGGTCTGGCACTCCTGTGTGTCGGCTGATTCCAGCATAGATGAGAAGTGTGGTAGACTTTCCTGAATTGTGTTGGTACCAGGCTATACCATTACTTGTAGTTCTACTGGCTGTACATGAGATGGTGGCCTTCTCTCCTGGATACACAGAGATATGCTCTGGAGTCTGAGTCATCACACTCTGCCCACAGGATCCTGAGGATGGGAAGAGACGCAGTCATTATTCATACATGTCTGTCTTCCTATCAGTGCTGATGTGTGTATGTATTGTACAATGTATAGATGGATGTGCACAGAGTGATGGGAGGAGCCTCATCTCTCACCCTGAATAGAAATGAAGATGACGGCCAGCAGATAACCGGGAGAAACCATCTTCATGTTTCTGGGGGTCAGATACAAACTAGAAGACGTCTCCTGTACAATGACATCTATATAGAGGGTGACGGGGGAGGGGACACACCAGGGACTCTGTATATGCAAATACTGGGGAAATGTGATTTCTGTGGTTTCTCAGTGACAGTCACATCTGTGTAGCAGAGTCATCATGATGGTGTAACGGGCGTTTCTAGTCTTTAAGTCACTCCAGGCAAGAAAACCTTTGGTACCCTTTGCCCCAAACGACCCCCTCCGCCATGGCGCCGGTTAGATACTACACCCAAGTAAACAGTTATGCAGCATGCACACCCAAATAACACAGATACAAAGCATGCCCACACAAGTAATACAGTTATTCAGAATGCACACACAAATAACAAAGGTGCACAGCATGTCCACACAGCTAATACAGATATGCAGCATGTCCACACGAATAACAAAGGTGCACAGCATGCCCACACAACTAATACAGATATGAAGCATGCCCACCCAAATAACAGTTACCCAGCATGCCCAATTTAGCTACATAAACCCATCAGCAGAGAGGTGACAGCAGGAGGGGATCAGAGGGTGACAGAGAGGTGACAGCAGGAAGGTAGAGGCTGGCAAAGAGATGACTGCAGGGGAGGGTAGCAGAGAGGTGACAGCAGGAGAGTAGAGGGTGGCATAGGGGTGATACACTTGGCCATTGGGTGATTTGGGTTCAAATTCAGAAAAGGGGTGGAGCCACAGCCAATCAGATTTATTTTATTTTAATGCAAATTATTGATGACAAAGACCGCAAAGCTCACAAACTTGGTCATTAAGTAATTGTGTGTTAGGGTTAGGAAAAAGGGGTGGGGCCAACACCAGCCAAATACATACCTGGACAACGCCGGGCGTCCAGCTAGTATATATATATATATATATATATATATATATATATATATCCTACCTAATAAAAGCTAAGTGTCGCTGCGTCCAGCAGTTTTATCCCTGTGTTCCAGGAATTTTGTTACTGTGCACGTGCACAGTAACGGGCAGCTGGGACCAGGAAGCTGGACGTGTGAGCGAGGTGGGCGGGTGTGGGCGAACGAGGTGGGCGGGTGTGGGCGAGCGAGGTGGACAGGTGTGGGCAAGCGAGGTGGGCGGGTGCCGGCACGCGCCTGCGTCGGGCGCGCGGCGTTTGCTTGCACGTGCATGTGCAGCGGCGGCCGTAGACCTAGAGCCTGTTTTTAAATGGGCTGGGTCTACTAGTATATATATATAAAAGTTGAGACCCCCTTCCTGAACAGTTTCCAGTACTCTGCATAGCTGATACTGCTTAGTTCACCATAACAGCATTTATCTTCGATATTATGACTGTGAATAAGCATATGGACTGTAATTACAGCCTGTTAAATCAATCTCAGGTAATTACCTAGGAGATAATGGCTCTAATGCTGTGTCTTAACCTTCACATAGACTGTAAAGGCCTCCGTCGTCTGCTTTATACATACATGCTGAGATGTGCTAAATAACTGAGTTGTTTAGTTAAAAGTGGCCAGGATTTCTTGTTGTTTTGAGAAAAGATACTCAACTATAGTCTGGATCGTTCAGCAGCTATTCCTGAAGCCTGGAAGAGAAAGAAGAAGATTAATACAAAGGGATTACCAGTTTAAAGGAATACTATCGATTCACATATTTTTTTCAATTGACACAGGAATTGTTTGGGAAGTGCTGCTAAGTACTGGTGTATACATTTTAGTAGCAACTTCTTTGTTTACTGGTATAAATATACATTCAAACTTTACTGATGCCAAAACTGAGCTGACTGAGCCATGAGGAGAGGGGAAATTCCCCTCACACTTGATCAGTTAACTCTATGTGTAACTCTGTGTGTGACAGAGAAGGGAGCTCCCAACAGCTGCAGCTCCTGTGTCCTGTGTTTCTGACTGACTGTCTGAAGAGAGAAGAGGAAATGTAACTAATTGTCACAGCTTTTTCATACTGTTTTTGCTTTCAGAGTTTGGTATGTTTGATATTTGCTCTCTGTAGTCTGATATGCAACTTTGGCTGTGCATTGAAGCAGACACCCCTTCTGCAATTGATTTGTCCCAATATAGCTAAATCCTACCCTCAATAAATTACAGCTTTTGCCTCTGATATTTAACGTGAAAAGTAGGAAAATGTTTACACAGCTACTTAGACATTATTTGCACACTGTCATTTTAGAACACTTGGGTATCGATAGTATTCCTTTAAATAAAAGTTATTGGTTAGTGACCTTTAGAAAGACTGTACTGGTGACATCTGGATCATCCTATGAAAAAGAAATCCATGAGTGAACAAAGGAGCATTTTTTTTCTAAAGACTATTATTGTTTTCTTTTTCTCTCCAGTCATACTCACTTTTTCTTTTTGGTATTTTTTTTTATTTTTTTCTTACCCTTAAAGGACTCACGAGGTGACATGTGACATGATGAGATAGACATGGGTATGTACAGTGCCTAGTACACAAATAACTATGCTGTGTTCCTTTTTTTCTTTCTCTGCCTGAAAACTTTTGTGGCAGTAAATGACTTCTAAGAGCAGGAAAGAGATAAAAAAAAGATCAATAGTTCATATATTTTAACCCTGGCATACTTCAATTAATGTGTCATTGAGAAAATGCCATGAAACAGTAAAAGCTTAAAAAGTTGATCTAAATATAAAATAAAACTGTGTGATAACTTTAAAAGTAATTTTTAGAAGGAGGAGGACAAATACAATTGTTTATCTCGTTTATTTCACCTCGGATGTCCTTTAAGACCTCGGTTGTGAGAATGCACCTGCAAGAAACAGAAACACAACTTTTAATTATCTGAGAGAGGAAGGGAGAGAGATAATTTTATTTATTTACTTATTTATCTTCCCTTTTCTATTCATTAACTAATTTATCTATTTATTAACGTGATTCTTCTCAATTTCCTTCTCTATTAATTTTCTAATGTATTAATCAAATTATTTATTTATTTAGTGTAATTTAAGTGAATATATATATATATATATATATATATATATATATATATATATATATATATATTAGTAAATTCCGTACAGATACTTACCTGGGAGGCGTCGATGTGCTGGGATTACGGAGTTGGGTATCCCTTCCTGGGACAGCCAGAGTTGTCTATTATAAAGAACAAAGATTGTAACTGAATTGTATTGTAAACATTTTGGTATTTTTCATTGGTTGAGACTACATTTACTTTTACCAAATTTTCTTTTTTGGTATTAATAAAACTCTTTACTTCCAAATTACTGTATCAGTGTCTGGTTGATTTCTTCCTGTCAGTCCTGGTTCATTCTGGTTACAGAGGCACGCCCGCTATGGACACCCGGGCCGGCCCGATTGGCGTCGCTGACGTCACATGGCAGGCGCCGTGTGCATCATGACGTCACTTGCGGATACTCCAGTCGTGCGCTGCCAACCAGGCCAGAGCGGTGCTTGCCATCCCTGACATGGCCGTGCGCGTGCGTGGGCGGGGAAAGGAGTCCAGGATATCCATATACGTGCAGTGTTCATATACGTACTTTACTCATATAGTAAAGTACGTGCGGCAATTTAAAGGGGAAGAAGCTGCTTCTTCCCCCTTTAAATTGCTGTATGTACTTTACCTTCTGAGTAATTGCTTTCTCTTTCCCTTATTTTGTAGATGGCACTAAACCTGCACTTCACTTACAACAAGACCTGCTTTATGGACTTTTATGTTAACACTGCCTCTGTTTCCCTGCTTTGTTGCTCTCCTGTTGGCTGTGTATATCCTGGACTCCTGTCCCCACCCACACACGTGCGGTGGCCATGTCAGGGCTAGCAAGCGCCGCTCTGGCCTGGTTGGCAGCGGAGCGGTGGAGACTGGAGTATCCGGAAGTGAAGTCATGACGCACACGGCGCCTGCCGCGTGACGTCCGCGACTCCAATTGGGGCGGCCTGGGTGTCTATAGCGTGCGTGCCGCTTCTATCTGTCAGGTATTTAAAAAAGAAGTTTACTCAGTATCATTGCAGCAGCCAGGAAGGAGCCTCATGAGGCTTATGATCCCAGGGGATCTTTGTGATTTGCTCCCACTTTGTTGTATCTCCATTATACACTGTTAAAGTGAGCCTATGCTATCAGTTAATTGCTACGGGTAATGTTGTATGCATTTTTGTTGTTACTGAATACAATCCTTATGCATTTGAATCTCACTGCTGGTGTGCAAGTCAATTACTTTGTACACATAATACTAAACCTGCGTAGAACTTGTATGTGTCCACTTTTGGATTTTTGCATTTAAAAAGTAAAAAGATCAATGTTATCTGAATGCAAATGAGGTAGATGAACAGCAATGCAGGTCCAGCTCTCCTAAAGAGTAAACAGAAGCTAGTTACTTTGAGCAGACACAGCTGACAACAAAGGAAAGCCAAAAGGCTTTAAAGTTAATTTATTTTTACTGACAGCTGAATGCACCAGATTGTATGTCACACTGATATGGCTGCTGTGCAGAGAACAAATCCCTTAAAGTGCACCTGAACTCTTGCACAGGACACACGAAAAACATAACAGTAATGCACCCTGTACGTATTTAAAGAGTTTAACCTATGTAATTCCCCCTCATTTGTGTCTAATGACTAGTTGTAATTTGATCTCCCCCCTGTGTCACATGACTGCCTATGGCAGATAAGCTCATTTGAAAGCACAAGCTGCCTGTAAACAATATGTCTGCTTCCATGAATCAGGAAGTAGAAAATGTGCAGATTTATTTTAGGATTTGTATCGGCTGTAACTAAGAAATTTTCTTTTTTGTTTAAAGGTTATTATGCTGTTGTGTATCTTTCAGAGTAGAGGGGAGTTCTGAGTTCAGGTTCACTTTAAAGAGAACTGGAAGTGAAAAGCACATGGTGGCTGCCATATTTATTTCCTTTTAAACAATACCAGCTGCCTGCAGGGGCGTAGGAATAGACCCTGCAGCCCCTGCAGTTGCAGGGGGGCCCCTAGCAAGTCAGGGGCCCGGAGGAGGAAAGGCTGTCACCACCGGCGTACCTACCGGGGATGCGACTCTCTCAGCCGCAGGGGGGCCGGCCGCCCGGGGCTGCTCTGGGGCCCGCTCACTGTGCGTGGGGGGAGCGCTGCTCTGGACCCCCCAGCAAGGTGCTCAACTGGCCGCAGCGTCTGCCAGTTCATTCCCCGCAGCCCCGCTCCACCAGCAGCCTGCATAGTCTCCGGCAGGCAGAGCAGGGCTACGGCAAGATGGCCGCCGAAGAAGCCCTACACTGGAGACTATTTGTGTCTCTAGTACAGGGTTTCGGCAGCCATCTTGCCGTAGCCCTGCACTCTGCCTGTCAGCGCGGGAGATGTGCTGCAGGAGGACTCGGGGAGCTGCGGGCCAGATGCCGGGAGAGGAGAAGACTTCTGTCAGGTAAGTGAATTGTTTTTTTTTCACAGGTGCATTTTTTTTTCTAGTGTCTGCTGCCCACATTGTGATTTTCAGGTGTCTGCTGCCCACATTGTGATTTTCAGGTGTCTGCTGCCCACATTACGATTTTCTGGTGACTGCTGCCCACATTACGATTTTCAGGTCACTGCTGCCCACATTGCGATTTTCAGGTGTCTGCTGCCCACATTACGATTTTCAGGTGTCTGCTGCCCACATTACGATTTTCAGGTGTCTGCTGCCCACATTACGATTTTCAGGTGTCTGCTGCCCACATTGCGATTTTCAGGTGTCTGCTGCCCACATTGTGATTTTCTGGTCACTGCTGCCCACATTGCGATTTTCTGGTGTCTGCTGCCCACATTACGATTTTCAGGTGTCTGCTGCCCACATTGTGATTTTCAGGTGTCTGCTGCCCACATTACGATTTTCTGGTCACTGCTGCCCACATTGCGATTTTCTGGTCACTGCTGCCCACATTGCGATTTTCAGGTGTCTGCTGCCCACATTACGATTTTCAGGTGTCTGCTGCCCACATTACGATTTTCAGGTGTCTGCTGCCCACATTACGATTTTCAGGTGTCTGCTGCCCACATTACGATTTTCAGGTGTCTGCTGCCCACATTGCGATTTTCAGGTGTCTGCTGCCCACATTATGATTTTCTGGTCACTGCTGCCCACATTGTGATTTTCAGGTGTCTGCTGCCCACATTGTGATTTTCAGGTGTCTGCTGCCCACATTGCGATTTTCTGGTGTCTGCTGCCCACATTATGATTTTCTGGTGTCTGCTGCCCACATTACGATTTTCTAGTCACTGCTGCCCACATTGCGATTTTCTGGTGTCTGCTGCCCACATTGCGATTTTCTGGTGTCTGCTGCCCACATTACGATTTTCAGGTGTCTGCTGCCCACATTGTGATTTTCAGGTGTCTGCTGCCCACATTACGATTTTCTGGTCACTGCTGCCCACATTGCGATTTTCTGGTCACTGCTGCCCACATTGCGATTTTCAGGTGTCTGCTGCCCTCATTACGATTTTCAGGTGTCTGCTGCCCACATTACGATTTTCAGGTGTCTGCTGCCCACATTACGATTTTCAGGTGTCTGCTGCCCACATTGCGATTTTCAGGTGTCTGCTGCCCACATTGTGATTTTCTGGTGTCTGCTGCCCACATTACGATTTTCTGGTGTATGCTGCCCACATTAGGATTTTCTGGTGACTGCTGCCCACATTGCGATTTTTCTGGTGACTGCTGCCCACATTGCGATTTTTCTGGTGACTGCTGCCCACATTGCGATTTTTCTGGTGACTGCTGCCCACATTAGGATTTTCTGGTGTCTGCTGCCCACATTACGACATTCTGGTGACTGACTGCTGCCCACATTAGGATTTTCTGGTGACTGCTGCCCACATTACGATATTCTGGTGACTGCTGCCCACATTAGGATTTTCTGGTGACTGATGCCCACATTGCAATTTTCTGGTGACTGCTGCCCACATGGCGATTTTCTGGTGACTGCTGCCCACATTGCGATTTTCTGGTGAACTCTGCCCACATTACGATTTTCTGGCCCACATTACGATTTTCTGGTGAACACTGCCCACGTTACGATTGTCTGGTGAATGCTGTCCACGTTACGATTTTCTGGTGAACGCTGCCCACATTACGATTTTCTGGCCCACATTACGATTTTCTGGCGAACACTGCCCAAGTTACGATTGTCTGGTGAATGCTGTCCATGTTACAATTTTCTGGTGAACTCTGCCCACATTATGATTTTCTGTCCCACATTACGATATTCTGGTGAACGCTGCCCACATTACGATTGTCTGGTGAATGCTGCCCACGTTACAATTTTCTGGTGACTGCTGCTCACGTTACTATTTTCTGGTGACTGGTGCCCACATTAGGATTTTCTGGTGAACTCTGCCCACATTAGGATTTTCTAAAGGCCCACATTACGATTTTCTGGT
Source organism: Hyperolius riggenbachi (assembly GCF_040937935.1). Classification (NCBI taxonomy): domain Eukaryota; kingdom Metazoa; phylum Chordata; class Amphibia; order Anura; family Hyperoliidae; genus Hyperolius; species Hyperolius riggenbachi. The sequence continues at coordinate 73,747,587 of NC_090646.1, read as the reverse complement.
GAACTCTGCCAACATTACGATTTTCTGGCCCACATTACGATTGTCTGGTAAAATGCTGCCCACTTTACAATTAATTTACAGTGAAACGCTGCCCCATTACGATTATTTGGCACCTATGGGGGGGGCCCCATCCAAATATTCGCAGGGGGGCCCAGTGATTTCTAGTTACGCCCCTGGCTGCCTGGCAGTCTTGCTGATCTCTTTAGCTGCTCTGAAGTTCCTGAATCATACACCTGAAACAAGCAGGCAGCTAATTGGTTCGGACTTGGCTCAGAGCACCTTGACTCAGAGCACCTGATCTGCATGTTTGTCCAGCGTCTGCGGCTTAACATATTAGAGGCAGAATATCAGCAGGATAGTCAGGCAATCTGCATTGTTTAAAATGAAATAAAATGTATAGTTTACTATGAAGGGATTCTACTGTATATGTATTTCTGGCATAGAGTTGTATGTTGACTGTAAATATGCTCCATAAAATAGCTGTTTTTGCATCCCATGAACCAAGGTGTACCAGTTTTTGAGAGAGGCACGGGGGGCACAGAGACATGTCATGGAGCAGGGAACATGCCTCAGTCTGTGTCCCATATTACCCCCCCAGTGCCTTTACAGTGTAACTGAGACCAGCAAAAACAAAACAAGATATATACTGTATATACCTGGGGCTCCCTCCAACGGCCTTGCATATCTCCCAACTTTTTGAGATGAGAAAGAGGGACACTTAAGCCACGCCCCTGCCACACCCCTGATCACGCATTATCTCACCACTAGTCACGCATACCATAAAGATTTCATAAGAAAAATATGTTGTTTTATAATTCAAACCACACTGGTCCTTTCTATCCTGGTTCATTTTCCTCCATAATAACATTTTAAAATTAAATAATACATCAATTTAAAGGATGGGAATAAAGCTTTGAGTCAATCAAACACATTTTTTAGTAGAAACATACAGTATATATGTTTACATAGAAAGAGGGACAAAGTCCTGAAAGAGGGACAAATGAGGACAAAAGAGGGACAGAGGGACTGGGCTTCCAAAGAGGGACTGTCCCTCCAAAAGAGGGACAGTTGGGGGCTATGCCCTTCAGACTGATCGGTCTGTCGCTATCTTCCTATGCTGCCTGGATCTTCCATTAGGTGGCCTGGTCTGGCTGTGTGTGCTCTCTCGTCACGCTCCCGTGGCCGGGAGCGTTCAGGGCCTGTGCAGAAGTACTGTGCAGGAGCAGAACTCTCCTGGCGACGGGAGTGCGATGGGGCACGTGGCCGGGCCGCGCATGTGCAGTACACCATGACTAGTGGAATTTTCGGCCCATCTACCGGAAGTTCCAGACGGCATAGGAAGACGGCAAGGAGCATGAAGGGGGCTGAAGAAAGCCCCAGGTATGTATATTTTTTTTATTTTGCTGGTCTCAGGTTAGCAGCATGTGCATTATGTGTGACGGTGCTGTGGTTGTACACCTGCTGCAGTGTGTAGTGATGTCTGCCTATGTGAGAGAGGAAGGAGGTTTTTGTACGGCTCTGTATCACTGTGTGTATGGGAGGCTGTTACTCTGCTGACAGTGATAGACGGCTTCATCTTCCTCCTTCACGCCAGTCACTGTCAGAGTGTAATGTGTGTAAGGTCCAGCACTGCTGCCAGTGAAGCGGCCTGGGACTCCTGTGTATCGGCTGGTTGCACCAGTGATGAGAAGTGTTGGAGACTTTCCTGATTTCTGTTGGTACCAGGCTATAAGGTTCCCAGTCCTGGAACTGGATGTACATGAGATGGTGACCTTCTCTCCTGGAGACACAGAGAAATGCTCTGGAGTCTGAGTCATCACAATCTGCCCACAGGATCCTGAGGATGGGAAGAGACACAGTCATTATTCATACATGTCTATCTTCCTATCAGTGCTGATGTGTGTATATATTGTACAATGTATAGATG